>NC_069499.1:1271873100-1272065600 GCF_027579735.1 Bombina bombina
AAACGAACTACTCCTAATCTAATAGTCCTATCAAAATAAAAAAGCCCCCCCAAAATAAAAAAAAAACCCTAGCATACACTAAACTGCCAATAGCCCTTAAAAGGGCCTTTTGCGGGGCATTGCCCCAAAGAAATCAGCTCTTTTACCTATAAATTTTTTTTAAAAACAACCCCCCAACAGTAAAACCCACCACCCACACAACCAACTCCCCAAATAAAATCCTATCTAAATAAACCTAAGCTCCCCATTGCCCTGAAAAGGGCATTTGGATGGGCATTGCCCTTAAAAGGGCATTTAGCTCTTTTACATTGCCCAAAACCCTAAACTAAAAATAAAACCCACCCAATAAACCCTTAAAAAAACCTAACACTAACCCCCGAAGATCCACTTACAGTTTTTGAAGACCGGACATCCAGCTGGCGAAGTCTTCATCCAAGCGGCCAGAAGTCCTCAACGAAGCCAGGAAAAGTCTACATCCAAGCAGCAAGAAGTCATCATCCAGACGGGCAGAAGTCTTCATCCAGACGTAATCTTCTATCTTCATTCTTCCGGCGCGGAGCAGGTCCATCTTCAAGACATCCGGTGCTGAGCATCCTCTTCATAGGGTCCCAGCCGTACACTGAAGGTTCCCTTTAAGGGACGTCATCCAAGATGGCGTCCTGTGAATTCCGATTGGCTGATAGAATTCTATCAGCCAATAGGATTTTTTACTCTGTAATTCGACTTCTCCCGGCTTCGTTGAGGACTTCTTGCCGCTTGGGTGAAGACTTCGCCAGCAGGATGAGGATGGATGTCCGGTCTTCAAAAACTGTAAGTGGATCTTCGGGGGTTAGTCTTAGGTTTTTTTAAGGGTTTATTGGGTGGGTTTTATTTTTAGCTTAGGGTTTTGGGCAATGTAAAAGAGCTAAATGCCCTTTTCAGGGCAATGGGGAGCTTAGGTTTATTTAGATAGGATTTTATTTGGGGAGTTGGTTGAGTGGGTGGTGGGTTTTACTGTTGGGGGGTTGTTTGTATTTTTTTTTTTACAGGTAAAAGAGCTGATTTCTTTGGGGGCAATGCCCCGCAAAAGGCCCTTTTAAGGGCTATTGGCAGTTTAGTGTAGGCTAGGTTTTTTTAATTTTGGGGGGGCTTTTGTATTTTGATAGGGCTATTAGATTAGGAGTAATTCGTTTTTATTTTTGATAATTTCTTTTTTTTCATTTTTGTAATTTAGATAAATGTATTTTTTTAATGTAATTTATTTAATTGTATTGTAATGTTAGGTGTGAGGCAGGTTAGGTTTTATTTTACAGGTACATTTGTCTTTATTTTAACTAGGTAGCTAGTAAATAACTATTTACTAACTAGTCTACCTAGTTAAAATAAATACAAACTTAGCTGTGAAAATGAAACCTAAAATAGCTACAATGTAACTATTAGTTATATTGTAGCTAGCTTAGGGTTTATTTTACAGGTAAGTATGTATTTAGTTTTAAATAGGAATTATTTAGTTATTAATAGTAAGTTTTATTTAGAATTATTTTAATTATGTTAACGTTATGGGTGTCAGGGTTAGGGTTACATTAGGGTTAGGGTTAGACTTAGGGTTAGGTTTAGGGGTTAATATATTTACTTAGTGTTAGTGATGTGGGAGGCCAGAGGTTTAGGGGTTAATAACTTTAGTATAGTGGCGGTGGCGACGTTGGGGGCAGCAGATTAGGGGTTAATAAATTTATGTAGGTGGCGGCGACATTGGGGATGGCAAATTAGGGGTTAATAAATATATGTAGGTGGCGGCGACATTGGGGACGGCAGATTAGGGGTTAATAAGTGTAATGTAGGGGTCGGCGATGTCGGGGCAGCAGATTAGGGGTGTTTAGACGTGGGGTTTATGTTAGGGTGTTAGGTTTAAACATACATTTTCTTTCCCCATAGGCATCAATGGGGCTGCGTTACGGAGCTTTATGCTCCGCAATTGCAGGTGTTAGGCATTTTTTTAGGCGGCTCTCCCCATTGATGTCTATGGGGAAATCGTGCACAAGCACGTCAAAGCAGCTCAAAGCAGCGCTTGTATTTGTGTGCGGTACGGAGCTCAACGCAATCATATCACCCGCAAATGCCGGGTTTTTGCAAACCTGTAATAGCAGCTCTATTAAAGGTGAGCGGTGGAAATAACTTGCAAGTTATTAGCAAGCCAGCCATAACGCAAAACGCGTAATCTGGCTGTTTGTTAACATACATAATATATTATTTTACAGTATAATATATATATAACATATTCAATATACACATGCACAATACACACATAACACCCCCCCTTATATAAGTTTATTATTAATGTTTTTTTTTTGTTCTTTATTGACAATGGTTATCACTTATATAGGTCTCCATGGGAGTAACCTATATAACAATGAGAAAACTTTGCAAGCATGTTCTAATAAACAATTCCCACTAGGTGAGCATTTTCACGCACATGTCTCGTCACACTTTCAGTGGTGTGATGAGCAATTCTAAGAAATACTGTACACAATACATTCCCTCAGTGGCATCACTAGGATTGGTGTCACCTGGTGCGGTAAGTCATGGTGTCACCCCCCCCCCCCAGAAAGCAGACACACACAAAAACACAGGCAAACACACATACAAACACTCATACACACTTAAAAACATACTCAGATGCACACACAAACACTCGGAAACACACTCAGACACACAGACAAAAACACACACACAAAAACACTGAGACACACAAAAACTCAGACACACATACAAAATATGTAAACTGCACTGCATTAATTATGAAGCTCATGCCTAGAGCTGCTCCCTGGCTCAGCAGAACATCAAATGAAAGATAAACAGAGCATAAATCACTGAAGAAAAGGTTTAGGCGCGCAAACTATGAAAATTCTGCTCTCTGACTCTGTTCCAAGTCTGTCAGTGCACAGCCCTGGGCCGCATGTCACTGAGCAGTGAGCACAGATAGGCAGCGCAACTTTGCAAGCCCCGCGGCACACCCACAACATTCATAGTGAAATTGGGCAGGGGAGGAGCAAAGTACAAACAAGCAAAAGCAGCCGGGAAAACTATTTGTTGAAATTGCAGCACTGGCTCAAGGGGCAAAAAAATTGTGTCTACAACTTCCCCAGTCCCACTAATGTTCACAAATCCCAGCCTCTAATAAAATAATCTATGCATCTCAACATTGTATTTCTTTGAATTTCAATAAAATTTAAAAAAAAAAAAAGAATTTTTTTTGGTGTCACCCCCTGGAGGGTGTCACCCAGGTGCGGCCCGCACCCCCTAGTGACGCCACTGCATTCCCTGTGAAACTTAGTTTGTATATAGATTATTTAAACTATTACAAAGCATAAGTCTTTTTTTAGATTTATGAAATATGCATTATATGTTGTATAAACATGTTTTGAAATTAGGCCCTTTCATACTGCTGAGTGCCCTATTCCCTGGCGATGTGCTCCGAACGTTCAGCAAGCCTAGGTAGGTAGCGTGTACATATCTGGACCGTTACAATATAGTAAATCCCATCTAGTGCTCTTGCAAATGTTAAAAGTATTCTTGCAAAACTGCTGCCATATAGTGCTCCAGACATGTGCACGCTCTTAAGCCTTCTCAACAAAGGATACCAAGAGAAAAAGGTAAATTAGATTTATTTTTTTATTTTTAAAATTGTACACTTTATTTGAATTGTGAAAAAAATAACTTTGGTTTTATATTCCTTGAAAAACACTTATTTTTTTTTATAGAGGATTAGAAATTTCTGCAATTTCAGATGGAAAAAAATACAGAGTTTATTTTAATACCAGGCGATTGACTGTATTTAAGTATAGACAACATTATGTGAGTGTAATTTTGCATATAAGGTACCTAGAAAATTGTTGTATATATCCCTTTAAATGCAGTTGTGCTTGAAGCCTGTTAACTACTTCCTCGTTATTTTATAAGACCACATATCTTATCTTCTTCTCATCCCCTCCGTAGAGACAATGATGGTCTCTGGCACTCTGCCCCACAGTCCAGACACATCACACCTGAAATCTTGATTTGCAGTCATGTACCATACAGTGCACCATATCAGGGTCACCCTCCAGGCAGAAGCACAGGGAATTCGTTGCCTGGCAGGATCTCCTGGAATTTTTTATCATCTACCTGAGACAGAGTTTTCTCTGACTAAGTACAGCTCAGCTGTCTCAAACATGATAGGTTGCTAGTGAGTCACAGAAGTGAATACCTACTTGCAAACAACAGATGTGCTTCTGCAAACATATTTGTATCTGCTTGTCTGTTCTACATTTAGTGGCCTTTGATATTAAAGGGACACTAAACACAGTTTTTTTATTTTATGATTCAGATAAAGCATGCACATTTTAAGCAACTTTCTAATTTACTCCTATTATCAATTTTTCTCCGTTCTCTTGCTATCTTTGTTTTAAAAAGCAGGAATGTGATGCATAGGGGCCAGCCCATTTTTGGTTGAGAACCTGGGTTATGCTTGCTTATTGGTGGGTAAATGTAAGCCTCAAATAAGCAAGCGCTATCCATGGTGCTGATCCTAAAATGGGCTGGCTGCTAAGATTTACATTCCTGCTTTTAAAATAAAGATAGCAAGAGAACAAAGAAAAATTGATAATAGGAGTAAATTAGAAAGGTGCTTAAAATTCCATGCTCTATCTGATTTATGAAAGAAAAAATTTCGTTTTCGGTTGCTGCTTTTTATGATGCAAGCTGGCATTATCCAATGGAAGGAGCAGCAGAATAGATTGACAGTTTCTCTCAGCCTGTGATTTTTTCAAGCCAATCAGAATTCTCAAGGGGAGGGAGGGAAGTAAAAGGGTAATTTTTAACTTTTTGCCGAGCTGCTCAGAGGCTCATATCTGTTATATTCTTTACTGTACTGCTGGCTTTGCACTTAGTATATACGTTTTATTATACTACTACTCTTTATCATAGATGTTAACCAGTTGTGTACCGAGAGTCTGTTGTAATGTTGCACTCAGTTTTACTAGTACTATTTTTTTTTAAAGTTTACCTACTTATTGGACTTAACGTTATAGTAAATCCTAGCGTTTGTGAAACGCTAGGATTTACCAGTGCAATAAATAAAGGGGACTTTCAGTCATGATGTATAAAATACTTCATGATGAAAGTTCCTTTATTTGTCTGCAGCGTTCGCCGCGCTGAGCACCTCAGACTGCCCACGCCAGATTGCTATTTTATCACTGAGGTGATTTTAACTAATAGCGTGCTAGCTATCCGGCACAATGCCAGCTGGCCCGCACGGCTATTGGCTAAGAGGTGAAAACGAAACGTCACCTCATTAAAAAATAGCATTCTGCTGTGGGCAGCCTGAGGTGCTCAGTGCGGCGAACTCTACAGACAAATAAAGTAACTTTTAGCATGAAGTATTTTATACTTCATGACTGAAAGTCCCCTTTATTTGTTGCCCTGGTAAATCCTGGTAGTAACTATAAGTTAGGTATGTATAGTATACTACTAACTTGTTACTGTACCTTTAAGTAAACTTTTAGCTTTACCAAAAATGCAGTGCACAAAAATTAGATTTATAAATAAAAGAATAATAATTACATAGAATGACAAACCTAAAGCTAATATAAGTGATTATAGCTTCAGAAAAATGGCAAGAATCTGCACTGTACCTCAAAATGAATATTTTAGTTCAAAATGAAAATTTTAAAACAAAAAAATTTGTGCAGGCACCAATTAGCAGCAGCTCCCACTAGTGTATGATATGTGTGTATTAATTTTTTAACAAGGGATACTAAGAGAACGAAGCACATTTGAAAATTGAAGTGAATTTAAAAGTTTCTTAAAATGACATGCTCTATCTGAATCATGCAAGTTTAATTTTGACTTTCCTATCCCTTTAAAGGGACTTTCTACCTCAACAAATAGTTTTACAGCATGTAAGTTTTCCATTACTGACCCTACATAACTGCGACTAATATTAGAAGTCGAGAGCTATTGTTAACACTTGACTGTGTACTACTACTGTAGTTGTTGGTTAAAATGTTTAACTAAGTACGTTTTAATGTGCCTGATACCTATATAGCCCACCCAGTGGTTTCAGGCACATGCTCATTTGGTCATATTAGGTCATCAGCTGAGTTTAGTGCTTACACGCAGTAGGAAATACAGCATTTGTATTTTTTTAAGTGGTATTAAGTAGCCTGCTATTGTGTATACCAATACAGATTAAAATGCTATATAAATAATTGGATTGATCTGAATTAAGGCGTGCTAAATGTCAAATTAAAGATTAGTAAAGAAAAAAAGGTTTTCAGTTTTGTGTAAATGGTTAAAGAGAGGGGGTATATGACAAAGGGGATAGTGGGAGGGGTTCAAGGGTATAAGTGTGCATGTGTGTTATGTCTATTGCAAAGAACTAGAAAAAAACTCCACTACTTTCATGTTATTTTAGCACTCATTTGGCTCTGAGCGCTAGTATTATCTGCCTTGATAGATGGATCAATAGACAGATAGATAGATAGATAGATAGATAGATAGATAGATATTCTTTATACTTTGATAATTACATTTCTATTTATCCAAGATATACAATGTATGCTCCATAACAAGAGATTGACACTAGCTCTACATGTCACTCAGAAGCAAGGGTGAATAAACAAACAGGCAGCAAGCTCCTTGCAATACACTCAGGACCATAACAATTTAAACAAACCATGGGACTGTGACAGTTAAAAGGAGATTTGAACTTTTCAAAATAAATTCTCTTTAACATGCTTCATTATATGAGGTGGAAAAAAAAACTGCTATGCATTTTCATTATTTATTTTGCCTGCCAGGAATTCAGAACCTTGAACCTTTGTACTGCCCAGTGATTGTTTGATATGTGAAGGAGCTTGTTTATATCTGTTCCGTATTGACCACAGTAAAGGAGATAAGACAAACAATAGGAAAGCGTACTCAAAAAAAGAATGTTTCAGATGTATTTAAAAGGTTTGTTTTTTATTTTGCAAAAAAAAAGAAAAAGAAAAAACATAATTTACGTAAGAACTTACCTGATAAATTCATTTCTTTCATATTAGCAAGAGTCCATGAGCTAGTGACGTATGGGATATACATTCCTACCAGGAGGGGCAAAGTTTCCCAAACCTCAAAATGCCTATAAATACACCCCTCACCACACCCACAAATCAGTTTAACGAATAGCCAAGAAGTGGGGTGATAAGAAAAAAGTCATAAAAAATAAGGAATTGGAATAATTGTGCTTTATACAAAAAAATCATAACCACCACAAAAAAGGGTGGGCCTCATGGACTCTTGCTAATATGAAAGAAATGAATTTATCAGGTAAGTTCTTACATAAATTATGTTTTCTTTCATGTAATTAGCAAGAGTCCATGAGCTAGTGACGTATGGGATAATGACTACCCAAGATGTGGATCTTTCCACGCAAGAGTCACTAGAGAGGGAGGGATAAAATAAAGACAGCCAATTCCGCTGAAAAATAATCCACACCCAAAATAAAGTTTAAATTATAAGCAGAAGATTCAAACTGAAACAGCTGCCTGAAGTACTTTTCTACCAAAAAACAGCTTCAGAAGAAGAAAACACATCAAAATGGTAGAATTTAGTAAAAGTATGCAAAGAAGACCAAGTTGCTGCTTTGCAAATCTGATCAACCGAAGCTTCATTCCTAAACGCCCAGGAAGTAGAAACTGACCTAGTAGAATGAGCTGTAATCCTTTGAGGCGGAGTTCTACCCGACTCGACATAAGCATGATGAATTAAAGATTTCAACCAAGATGCCAAAGAAATGGCAGAGGCCTTCTGACCTTTCCTAGAACCGGAAAAGATAACAAATAGACTAGAAGTCTTTCGGAAATTCTTAGTAGCTTCAACATAATATTTCAAAGCTCTAACAACATCCAAAGAATGCAATGATCTCTCCTTAGAATTCTTAGGATTAGGACACAATGAAGGAACCACAATTTATCTACTAATGTTTTTAGAATTCACAACCTTAGGTAAAAATTTAAAAGAAGTTCGCAACACCGCCTTATCCTGATGAAAAATCAGAAAAGGAGACTCACAAGAAAGAGCAGAAAACTCAGAAACTCTTCTGGCAGAAGAGATGGCCAAAAGGAACAAAACTTTCCAAGAAAGTAATTTAATGTCCAAAGAATGCATAGGTTCAAACGGAGGAGCTTGAAGAGCCCCCAGAACCAAATTCAAACTCCAAGGAGGAGAAATTGACTTAATGACAGGTTTTATACGAACCAAAGCTTGTACAAAACAATGAATATGTCAGCCGCTTTGGAATCAGTCCGGGATGCAACCCAACTGCTAGCGTGAATAGAAAGCACACGCTAGCACACTGAGAAATATCCAGGACGTGACCCACTCAGGAAACAGATGAGAAAGATTACAATCGGAATTCTAAAAGAATGCCAGGAAAAATGATGAGAAAGACACCAAGAAATATAAGTCTTCCAGACTCTATAATATATCTCCCTAGATACGGATTTACGAGCCTGTAACATAGTATTAATCACAGAGTCAGAGAAACCTCTTTGACTAAGAATCAAGCGTTCAATCTCCATACCTTTAAATTTAAGGATTTGAGATCCTGATGAAAAAAAGGACCTTGTGACAGAAGGTCTGGTCTTAACGGAAGAGTCCACGGTTGGCAAGAGGCCATCCGGACAAGATCCGCATACCAAAACCTGTGAGGCCATGCTGGAGCCACCAGCAGAACAAACGAGCATTCCTTCAGAATCTTGGAGATTACTCTTGGAAGAAGAACTAGAGGCGGAAAGATATAGGCAGGATGATACTTCCAAGGAAGTGACAACGCATCCACTGCTTCCGCTTGAGGATCCCTGGATCTGGACAGATACCTGGGAAGTTTCTTGTTTAGATGAGAAGCCATCAGATCTATTTCTGGAAGACCCCACATTTGAACAATCTGAAGAAATACCTCTGGGTGAAGAGACCATTCGCCCGGATGTAATGTTTGGCGGCTGAGATAATCCGCTTCCCAATTGTCTATACCTGGGATATGAACTGCAGAAACTAGACAGGAGCTGGATTCCGCCCATACCAGAATTCGAGATACTTCTTTCATAGCCAGAGGACTGTGAGTCCCTCCTTGATGATTGATGTATGCCACAGTTGTGACATTGTCTGTCTGAAAACAAATGAATGATTCTCTCTTTAGAAGAGGCCAAGACTGAAGAGCTGTGAAAATTGCACGGGGTTCCAAAATATTGATTGGTAATCTCACCTCCTGAGATTCCCAAACCCCTTGTGCTGTCAGAGACCCTCAAACAGCTCCCCAACCTGTCAGACTTGCATCTGTTGAAATTACAGTCCAGGTCTGAAGAACAAAAGAAGCCCCCTGAACTAAACGATGGTGATCTGTCCACCACATCAGAGAGTGTCGTACAATCGGTGTTAAAGATATTAATTGAGATATCTTTGTGTAATCCCTGCACCACTGGTTCAGCATACAGAGCTGAAGAGGTCGCATGTGAAAACTAGCAAAGGGGATCGCGTCCGATGCTGCAGTCATAAGACCTTGAATTTCCATGCATAAAGCTACTGAAGGGAATGATTGTGACTGAAGGTTTCGACAAGCTGATAGCAACTTTAGACGTCTCGTGTCTGTCAAAGACAGAGTCATGGACACTGAATCTATCTGGAAACCTAAAAAGGCTACCCTTGTCTGAGGAATCAATGAACTTTTTGGTAAATTGATCCTCCAACCATGATCTTGAAGAAACAACACAAGTCGATTCGTATGAGATTCTGCTAAATGTGAAGACTGAGCAAGTACCAAGATATCGTCCAAATAAGGAAATACCACAATACCCTGTTCTCTGATTACAGACAGAAGGGCACCGAGAACCTTTGTAAAAATTCTTGGAGCTGTAGCTAGGCCAAACGGTAGAGCCACAAACTGGTAATGCTTATCTAGGAAAGAGAATCTCAGAAACTGATAGAGATCTGGATGAATCGGAATATGCAGATATGCATCCTGTAAATCTATTGTGGACATATAATGCTCTTGCTGAACAAAAGGCAGGATAGTCCTTACAGTTACCATTTTGAATGTTGGTATCCTTACATAACGATTCAATATTTTTAGATCCAGAACTGGTCTGAAGGAATTCTCCTTCTTTGGTACAATGAAGAGATTTGAATAAAACCCCAGCCCCTGTTCCAGAACTGGAACTGGCATAATTACTCCAGCCAACTCTAGATCTGAAACACATTTCAGAAATGCTTGAGCCTTCGCTAGGTTTACTGGGACACGGGAAAGAAAAAATCTCTTTGCAGGAGGCCTTATCTTGAAGCCAATTCTGTACCCTTCTGAAACAATGTTCTGAATCCAGAGATTGTGAACGGAATTGAACCAAATTTCTTTGAAAAAACGTAATCTGCCCCCTACCAGCTGAGCTGGAATGAGGGCCGCACCTTCATGTGGACTTGGGAGCTGGCTTTGGTTTTCTAAAAGGCTTGGATTTATTCCAGACTGGAGATGGTTTCCAAACTGATACCGCTCCTGAGGATGAAGGATCAGGCTTTTGTTCCTTGTTGTGACGAAAGGAACGAAAACGATTATTAGACCTAAATTTACCTTTAGATTTTTTATCCTGTGGTAAAAAAGTTCCTTTCCCTCCAGTAACAGTTGAGATAATAGAATCCAACTGAGAACCAAATAATTTATTACCCTGGAAAGAAAGGGAAAGCAGAGTAGACTTAGAAGACATATCAGCATTCCAAGTTTTAAGCCATAAAGCTCTTCTAGCTAAAATAGCTAGAGACATATACCTGACATCAACTCTAATGATATCAAAGATGGCATCACAAATAAAATTATTAGCATGTTGTAGAAGAATAATAATGCTATGAGAATTATGATCTGTTACTTGTTGCGCTAAAGCTTCTAAAAAAAAGGTTGAAGCTGCAGCAACATCCGCTAAAGATATAGCAGGTCTAAGAAGATTACCTGAACACAAGTAAGCTTTTCTTAGAAAGGATTCAATTTTCCTATCCAAAGGATCCTTAAAGGAAGGAATCTGCCGTATGAATAGTAGTACGCTTAGCAAGAGTAGAGACAGCCCCATCAACCTTAGGGATTTTGTCCCAAAATTCTAATCTGTCAGATGGCACAGGATATAATTGCTTAAAACGTTTAGAAGGAGTAAAAGAATTACCCAAATTATTCCATTCCCTGGAAATTACTTCAGAAATAGCACCAGGGACAGGAAAAACTTCTGGAATAACTACAGGAGATTTAAAAACCTTATCTAAACGTTTAGATTTAGTATCAAGAGGACTAGAATCCTCAATTTCTAATGCAATTAGGACTTCTTTAAGTAAAGAACGAATAAATTCCATTTTAAATAAATATGAAGATTTATCAGCATCAACCTCTGAGAAAGAATCCTCTGAATCAGAAGAAACAATATCAGTATCAGAATGATGATGTTCATTTAAAAATTCATCTGAACAATGAGAAGTTTTAAAAGACTTTTTACGTTTACTATAAAGATGAATAACAGACATAGCCTTCTTAATGGATTTAGAAACAAAATCTCTTATGTTATCAGGAACACTCTGAGTATTAGATGTTGACGGAACAGCAACAGGTAATGTAACAGTACTAAAGGAAATATTATCTGCATTAGCAAGTTTGTCATGACAGTACAAACAACAGCTGGAGGAACAGATACCAAAAGTTTACAGCAGATACACTTAGCTTTGGTAGCTCCAGCACCAGGCAGGGATATTCCAGAAGTATCTTCTGACTCAGCTTCAACGTGGGACATCTTGCAATATGTAATAGAAAAAACAACATATAAAGCAAAATTGATCAAATTCCTTAAATGACAGTTTCAGGAATGGGAAAAAAATGCCATAGAACAAGCTTCTAGCAACCAGAAGCACAAAATAATGAGACTTAAATAATGTGGAGACAATAGAGACGCCCATATTTTTTAAGCGCCAAAAAAGACGCCCACATTATTTGGCGCCTAAATGCTTTTGGCGCCAAAATGACGCCACATCCGGAACGCCGACACCTTTGGCGCAAAAAACCGTCAAAAATGACGCAAACAGAAAAAAAAATTTGCGCCAAAAAAGTCAGCGCCAAGAATGACGCAATAAAATGAAGCATTTTCAGCCCCCGCGAGCCTAACAGCCCACAGGGAAAAGTCAAATTTTTAAGGTAAGAAAAAATGATTTATTCATATGCATTATCCCAAATATGAAACTGACTGTCTGAAATAAGGAATGTTGAACATCCTGAGTCAAGGCAAATAAATGTTTGAATACATATATTTAGAACTTTATATAAAAGTGCCCAACCATAGCTTAGAGTGTCACAGAAAATAAGACTTACTTACCCCAGGACACTCATCTACATGTTGTAGAAAGCCAAACCAGTACTGAAACGAGAATCAGTAGAGGTAATGGTATATAAATAAGAGTATACCGTCGATCTGAAAAGGGAGGTAAGAGATGAATCTCTAAGACCGATAACAGAGAACCTATGAGATAGACCCCGTAGAAGGAGATCACTGCATTCAAATAGGCAATACTCTCCTCACATCCCTCTGACATTCACTGCACGCTGAGAGGAAAACCGGGCTCCAACCTGCTGTGGAGCGCATATCAACGTAGAATCTAGCACAAACTTACTTCACCACCTCCATAGGAGGCAAAGTTTGTAAAACTGATTTGTGGGTGTGGTGAGGGGTGTATTTATAGGCATTTTGAGGTTTGGGAAACTTTGCCCCTCCTGGTAGGAATGTATATCCCATACGTCACTAGCTCATGGACTCTTGCTAATTACATGAAAGAAAAGGAGGATAGTCTTGTGATGAAAAATCAGCTTTTTTTTTCTGTGGAAGCCATCCATATCACCCAATAAGCAGTAGAATCCTAGTACTCATACTCATAGTCTTACACTTTCTGTTAGTTTCACTTTAAATGTAAACAGCTTTTACTTAAAGGGACATGAAACCCAAACATTCTCTGTCATGATTAAGATAGAGAATACAATTTAAAAAAAAAAAAAATCTAATTTAATTCTATTATCAATTTTTCTGCATGATCATGTTATTCTTTGTTGAAGATTGATAGCATGCACATGTCTGGAGTACTGCATGACAGGAAATAATGCTGCCATCTAGTGCTCTTCCTAATGTATAACATTGTTGCAAACCTGCTGCCATATAGTGCTTCAGACTCCTGAACTTACTTTCCTGTTTTCAACAAAGGATAACAAGAAATCAAAAGAAAATTTGATAATAGAAGTACATTGGTATGTTGTTTTAAATTGTGTGTTCTATCTTAAACAAGAAAGAAAAATGTTGGGTTTTATGTGCCTTAAACTTATTGTTACGCAAAATATAGGGCTAGATTACGAGTGGATCACTATTTTGCGCTTTCGCTCACACGTTAACTTCGCTAGACAGAGGCATTTTGTGCACAATAAGTTGAACTTTGAATATAGCGACCATGTTAACGTATTCTCCATAGAATTAAATAGAGCGTGAAAACTGCAAAGTAAAACATAACACCCATACCCGAGCACTAACCCCATTGCGTTTATTCAAGTGTGCCAAAACTGACCTGAAATATGAATATTTCTCATTTAAATGTTCTTCACATAGAATAATATGTTCTATTTATTCTGAAATAAATATTTTTAAATATATCTAATGATTTTTTGGTAAAATATATATCTACTAGTCCTAAAGCCCGTTCACACGGGCCATTTTTTGCAGTACAGTGGTCCCACCCCTTGCGCTCTCTCCCTCCCCTTCTCTTTTGCTCTCTCTCTCCCCCTCTCTTTTGCTCTCTCTCTCCCCCTCTCTTTTGAGCTCTCTCCCCCTCTCTTTTGCACTCTCTCCCCCCTCTCTTTTGCGCTCTCTCTCTCCCCCCTCTCTTTTGCGCGTTCTCTCTCCCCCCTCTCTTTTGCGCTCTCTCTCCCCCTCTCTTTTGCTCTCTCTCTCCCCCTCTCTTTTGAGCTCTCTCTCTCCCCCCTCTCTTTTGCGCTCTCTCTCTCCCCCTCTCTGTTGTGCTCTCTCTCTCCCCCTCTCTTTTGCGCTCTCTCTCCCCCTCTCTTTTGAGCTCTCTCTCTCCCCCCTCTCTTTTGCGCTCTCTCTCCCCCTCTCTTTTGCGCTCTCTCTCTCCCCCTCTCTTTTGCGCTCTCTCTCTCTCCCCCTCTCTTTGCGCTTTCTCTCCCCCCTCTCTTTTGCTCTCTCTCTCTCTCCCACTCTCTTTTGCGCTCTCTCTCCCCCTCTCTTTTGCGCTCTCTCTCCCCCTCTCTTTTGCGCTCTCTCTCTCCCCCTCTCTTTTGCGCTCTGTCTCTCCCCCTCTCTTTAGCGCTCTCTCTCTCTCCCCATCTCTTTTGCGCTCTCTCCCCCCTCTCTCCCCTCTCTTTTGCGCTCTCCCCCCTCTCTTTTGTGCTCTCTCATCCCCTCTCTTTTGTGCTCTCTCTCCCCCCTCTCTTTTGCACTCTCTCCCCCCTCTCTTTTACGCTCTCTCTCCACCCCTCTCTTTTGCGCTTTCTCTCTACCCCTGTCTTTTGCGCTCTCTCTCTACCCCTCTCTTTTGCGCTCTCTCCCCCCTCTCTTTTGCGCTCTTCCCCCCTTCTCTTTTGCGCTCTCTCTTGCCCCCCTCTCTTTTGCGGTCTCTCTCCCCCCTCTCTTTTGCGCTCTCTCTCCCCCCTCTCTTTTGCGCTCTCTCCCCCCTCTCTTTTGCTGTCTCTCTCCCCCCTCTCTCCCCCCTCTCTTTTGCTGTCTCTCCCCCCCTCTCTTTTGCTGTATCTCTCCCCCTCTCTCTTTTGCTGTCTCTCTCCCCCCTCTCTTTTGCTGTCTCTCTCCCCCCTCTCTTTTGCTGTCTCTCTCCCCCCTCTCTTTTGCTGTCTCTCTCCCCCTCTCTTTTGCTGTCTCTCTCCCCCTCTCTTTTGCTGTCTCTCTCCCCCTCTCTCTTTTGCTGTCTCTCTCCCCCCTCTCTTTTGCTGTCTCTCTCTCCTTCTCTCTTTTGCTGTCTCTCTCCCCCCTCTCTTTTGCTGTCTCCCCCCCTCTCTCTCCCCCCACTCTCTCCCCTATCTATCTTGATAATAAAATATAAAGATATCCCAGCGCCTACTAAAACCTTATCGGCCCAGGGGGGTGATACCTAGTTATCACCTAGAAACAATGATAGATGAGAAGGTAAATCCTAGGCGCCAATTAAACCTTAGCCTTTAATTGGTACCATAGCCTTTAATTGGCGCCTAGGATTTACCTTCTCCCCTATCTATCTCTCTCCCTTCTCTATCTCGGGACTGCGCCCGGCCATGCCCCTTCTACACCTGGCCACGCCCCTTTCACTGCCATCCACACCTGACCACGCCCCCTTCACAGCGACCACGCCCCCGCTCATCCCCGGCCACTTCTGCCGCAGCTGCAGATCAGCTAGGGACTCAAAGGCCAGGTGTGTTTGTCCTCGTGCTGTCTCTACTCCGCATGACAGCTTCGGACAAACACACTTGGCCTTTTATTATATAGGATACCTATACATATGTATGTATGTGTATATATATATACATATTTATATATATATATATATATATATATATATATATATTGTATATAGGTATAGATATATACAGATATATATATATATATATATATATATATATATATATATATATATATATATATATATATATATGAATATCTATTTAAAAGAACATATTCTGCTATGTGCAGAACATTGGAATGTGAAATATTTACAGTAAATACACAGTTAAACACTTTTTTAAATATGAAGTCAGACTAACCCAACTCGCGTTAAATTTGATTGCCCTCAGCTCTTAATACTGTTTTAATTGTGTGCAAAAAGCTAAGAAATACCTATATAAAGAATAACAGTATATATTACATATCCTGATAACATAAACACTTCTTCATAAACTAAATACAGACTATACATTGCACCTTCTCATACCCTCTTCCCTGAAAGTGTGGGGACCACCAAAACGGGGGGCCCTGGGAGGGTGCCCCTCTTACCCTGCCCAAAGGGCAGACCTGCAGAATATCAAGGGAACGAAGAAAATAAGTAAATTGGAAACTTTTTTAAAATGGTATGCTCTGTCTGAATCACAAATCAATTTTTTGGGGTTTCATATCCCTTTAACAGATTACCATATTCAAGCAACATCCCCTGGTTTAGGATAGTAGACAACTTTAAGGGTATCTGGTTTATTTCTCTTAACTTGGATGTGATTTTTTGGGATTAGAATCAATTGTATATCGTAAAGGAGATCCCCAAAGACAAGACTTAATGGCTTCACCAGTTTGACACAGGAGCTCCCAGACAAACACACTTTGTACTTTAATGTTAACTAGATCCTCATTTCCTTCTGGAACTCATGTCCTGGACTCCTGCTAGCTTATACCAGGGAGGAGGTAACATTATCTGTACGCCCTGAGACCTGTGTGAATTCTTATTTGCGCTTGTGTTCTTTTTATTGTAATAAGTTATTTGCCAAACCTACATCCTCCTGAGACAGGACTGACTCAAAGTTAGGAAAAAAAAAGAATTCCTGTTTAATGACCTAAAATCTGATGTTGACATAAATGATGAATTATGTTCCTTTCATTAATACTTTTTATTTTGCTCCATAATGGTTTTACAAGTAAGCTACTGTACTGCTACTTTATCTAGGCAAAATAAAGAAACATAATTTCAGTTCATATAGCATAAAAAATAAATGATATTAAGCTGGTCCACAGCTGATGCTGTAGAAGTAAAAGCTATTTTTAACATAGAATAAAAATATGTATGATGCAATTTTTCAAATATTTTTAAACACATGGGTTTCAACTTACTATACAAACTGAAATAATGCTGAGTGCTAAAATGTAGATACCTTCCTCCATTTAATAGCAAGAAAAATACATTTTAAAGGGACAGTCTGATGAAAAAATGACATCTCTAGCAAATTATAATTTTGCATTATTGGTTTTAGCTAACTATGGTCAAGCACAGTTAATGTGTGGTGCATTTTTTGTGTTTCGCCCCAGATCAGGAGCAGCAGCTGCATTAATCTTCAATTATCAGCTGTGTCCTGCTTTAGGACTATAATGCTTGCAGCTCCTGAGCAGGACTTTACCTGTGTGTTTAACGCATGTGAGGGGATTAAACACAAGTGCTAGATTACAGGGTGCGCTATCAATATTACTGGACCATGCAAGGATTAGTGCACAAATTGATATTACAAGCCCATGGCAAAGAAGAATTACCAGAGAATGTTTGGTGCAGCCGACATCTCTTTTGTACGCCCTAAACTTTCAGTGGATATCGCGACCACGCTAAACGTTGCTGATATTACAAGCTGAAAGTTTTTTGTTGCGCTGTCTGACCTCCAGATGTAAATGCGCCTGAGGCAAGAATAGGAGAGCTATTGATTGAACTTGAGTGGCGTTAGCACTCAATATCGCTAATATTTTTGCACTTCACTTGTAATCTAGGCCATAGGTGTTGATCACAAACTTGCCTTTGTGTTCGTTAGATCACTATGCTAAAATGTATCTACTGCTAATATCCTTGAAGCCAAAATTGTTAGCCTTGTAAAAAACAATAATGTCCTGTGTTGTTAATCTTTAGTTTAATCCAAAAAACAAATATGCAGGATTAACGACAAACAAAATGGTGACTTCAGGAATTAAGCGATTACATCACCAGCTGTAAATTGATTGATTCCTTTTAATTATATGTAGTGATGTTAATAGGTGACACATGTGGAATTAACCTATTGTGCACCAAAACAATAGAGGTATGCGTGTATATCTTTTTAAGGCAATTGAACAGGGGGATTATCAGTATAGTTAGCATGTAAGTTTCTTGGGTTATAAATTTGGCACCCCCAGTAATGGGTCCTCAGCTTGTAATGCTTGGTAATAGCACCTGTAAGAGCTAAATCAATTCTCCCTAAAAAATGCAAAGAAAACAGGGTAATAAAATCTAAATGACAATAAAGAAAAGGTGCGTCCATGTGTGTATCTGTGTCAGGAAAAAACTTCACTAGATCCCTTACCCACCTGTGGTATCTGTGTCTGGAAAAAACTTCACAAGATTCTCTACCAACCTGTGGTATCTGTGTCAGTAAAAAACTTCACAGGATCCCCTCCCCACCTGTGGTATCTGTGTCAGGAAAAAACTTCACAAGATCCCCTCCCCACCTGTGGTATCTGTGTCAGGATAAAACTTCACAAGATCCCCTCCCCACCTGTGGTATCTGTGTCAGGATAAAACTTCACAAGATCCCCTCCCCACCTGTGGTATCTGTGTCAGGAAAAAACTTCACAAGATCCCCTCCCCACCTGTGGTATCTGTGTCAGGATAAAACTTCACAAGATCCCCTCCCCACCTGTGGTATCTGTGTCAGGATAAAACTTCACAAGATCCCCTCCCCACCTGTGGTATCTGTGTCAGGATAAAACTTCACAAGATCCCCTCCCCACCTGTGGTAACTGTGTCAGGAAAAAACTTCACAAGATCCCCTCCCCACCTGTGGTATCTGTGTCAGGATAAAACTTCACAAGATCCCCTCCCCACCTGTGGTATCTGTGTCAGGAAAAAACTTCACAAGATCCCCTCCCCACCTGTGGTATTATATTCACAAGTGATGCAGCACTCTGTCATGCTGGTAAAAGCTCACTGAGGATTCACAGCACCCCAGTTCATTGCTCCAAGGAATCAGGATACAAAAAGATCATTCCAACTTGCAACTCTCACTTTTTGAGACTCAAACAATATAAAAAAATGACAGGCAAACAAATGTCTAGACAAGAACAGCTTCCAATATAATAATAATATAATTTTTTTTTTACTAAAATAACTTAAAAACAATTACACCAAATGATGCAACACCGAGTGCTACATCACTTGTGGATATAATACCACAGATGGGAAGGGAATTTTGTGAATATTTTTCCTGACACAGATACACACATGGAAGCGCCTTTTCTTTATAGTCATTTAGATTTTTCTCACTGAAGAAGTATTGTGGAAAGAGCGGCTTTGAATAGTATCCTGACCTCTGTATTTGGAGAGTTTTCTGTCACACTTAGATGGTCATTGTTACGGTTGCCTCCAGGCTGGCTGGAAGTTGGACCGTAGAAAAGGATGCTCCTAGCGCTCACCAAAGAATCATCAGCACCATAGTCAGCAATCCCTGTAGTGATTATAAGCTGTCCCCTACAAACATGAGTCAAAGCTGCAAGTTAGAGGGACAGAAAATAGGTCTGATGTGCTGGAGCACACAGCCTCCTTTTTATTGAGGTTACATGCAAACAGGACACTCTCAGGGGGAGGCATAAAATCCCCCATCACACATTTGATATTAGATAGAGAGACACTCCCTTTGACAGGCCACAACATTTACTTCAGCAGATAACATTACACACAATAAAACAATGCAGTCCACCTTATCAATACTAGTCTGATTAGACAATGGGAAAGTTGATCACTAAACCTAATTAGAGCTAATCCCAGCAGACTTGTATGTAGAATAGGTTTCTTGAAGCTGAACAAAATTTAACTCTTAATGGCACACAATGAAACTGAACCAAGTGGGAGAAAGCCAGGGACAAGTCATTTCACAGGTCTGGGGACATAGTCTTAAAGGGGGCATTGTTCACCAGAGTCACAATATGTCCCCAGACGTTTCCCAAAGGGCCACACACACCCAACAAAAGTCAATATACTCTCAGGGGCACAATCTTCCAGGGGCCATAGTCATGAGGAAGGAGGCTGGCAAATAGGCTTCTCCAAAATCCAGGGAAGCAGGGCAACCTTCCATTTAAAGGGCCAGTCACAAATAGCAGTTTGTAACATATCTCCCCTTTTGGAGGGAGACTAACAAGGCACCTGACCTTCTGTCGGTCAGTGCCTAAGTTAGTCTCGCAACCCACCCACAAATAAACACTAGCAGCAAAGCAGCCCCCCCACAACAAGTAGCACTGGCCTGTAGGTTCCAGGTTATAGGATGAAAGTGTAGCATCCTCTGCCTTCCTGGCGCAGCTGTGCAAATAGCTGATGGTACTTGGGGGGCAGAGGCCAGCGGCACTCTGCCCTGGTGCCAGCGCTTCTGCTGGGGTGAGGGGTTTGCAGGCCAGTCCTGTAACAAGGGGGTCTGTAGGGCAGAGGCCAGCAGCGTTCTGTTCTGATGCCAGCTCTTCTGCTGGGGGAATTGGGGCATAGTCCTGCCCGGTGGCAAAGGGAACGTGGGGGTTAACATCTCCACTGTTAACCCTGGGCCCAAGTTAGGAGTTAGCTGGGGAGGGGGAGATTGGCTTACCTCCTCCTCCTGATACTCCGGTGGCCGTTGGGAAGGGAGGTCGATGCTCTCCGCTTCCTGTGGAACATGCTGCGGCTGGGGAGAGAGACCGGTTGTCTCCTCTCCCTGGAAGGCACACTCCGGCTGGGGAGGGAGGTCGATGCTCTCCCCTCCCTGTAGCTGGGTCTGTCGCTGGGGATCTGGGCCGTCTGCCCAGCATCCCTGTAGGGCCGGTAGAGAGACTGCGGTCCCATCTCCACCTGCCTGCTGGGGGTCCTCCCAGGACCAGTCTATGAGGCCTGCTGCCTCTGGTATCTCTGGCTGGGGAAGGGGACTGGTTGTCTCTTCCCTCTGCACGGTATACTGCCGCTGGGGAGGGAGGTCGCTGCTCTCCTCTCCCTGTAACTCTGGCTGCCGCTGGGAAGGGAGGTCGTTGCTCTCCGCTCCCTGTGACTCACTTTCTCGCTGGAGACCAGGTGTCCAGACCCTCAAACTCCACAGTTGGCGCTCAAAAGCTCGTGCCGCTTTGTTCTCCGTATCCAATTCCCGGATGATGCGACTGACTACCTCCTGTGCAGGGTCTGGACCATATCGGACTAGCCGCCTCTTTACCTCTGGAACGAAATCCGCGCCCTCATAGCGACGGATCAGGTTGAGGTGCTCTTCACAGGGTTCTGAATAGTGTCTTGTCAGCTCCATGCTGCTGTAGGTAGGGACGCTGCGCAGTGGCTAGCGTTGCCCTCAATAACTCTCCTACGATACCAGTGCTGTTGTGGTGCTGCTCCTTGCGCTAGGATGCTATCCCACCGCTGCCGCCAAATGTTACGGTTGCCTCCAGGCTGGCTGGAAGTTGGACCGTAGAAAAGGATGCTCCTAGCGCTCACCAAAGAATCATCAGCACCATAGTCAGCAATCCCTGTAGTGATTATAAGCTGTCCCCTACAAACATGAGTCAAAGCTGCAAGTTAGAGGGACAGAAAATAGGTCTGATGTGCTGGAGCACACAGCCTCCTTTTTATTGAGGTTACATGCAAACAGGACACTCTCAGGGGGAGGCATAAAATCCCCCATCACACATTTGATATTAGATAGAGAGACACTCCCTTTGACAGGCCACAACATTTACTTCAGCAGATAACATTACACACAATAAAACAATGCAGTCCACCTTATCAATACTAGTCTGATTAGACAATGGGAAAGTTGATCACTAAACCTAATTAGAGCTAATCCCAGCAGACTTGTATGTAGAATAGGTTTCTTGAAGCTGAACAAAATTTAACTCTTAATGGCACACAATGAAACTGAACCAAGTGGGAGAAAGCCAGGGACAAGTCATTTCACAGGTCTGGGGACATAGTCTTAAAGGGGGCATTGTTCACCAGAGTCACAATATGTCCCCAGACGTTTCCCAAAGGGCCACACACACCCAACAAAAGTCAATATACTCTCAGGGGCACAATCTTCCAGGGGCCATAGTCATGAGGAAGGAGGCTGGCAAATAGGCTTCTCCAAAATCCAGGGAAGCAGGGCAACCTTCCATTTAAAGGGCCAGTCACAAATAGCAGTTTGTAACAGTCATTTTTTTATATTTGGGACTGGACCATTGGACTATCAAACAAGATTGGTTTGTTACCAATTATTTGGTATTTTCCAGTCATTTTTATCCATTGGTGCTCCCTATTTTCAAGGGTGGTTTACTAACTTCCTTTTTGTGTGTGTGTGACTAAAGGGTAATAGACTGCACTCACAGACTGGACAGAGTGCACACCCCATGTCCTGGAAAGTACTCCCAGAATAAACTGGGTGCGTTGGCAGTTTACTCTAGTGCAGACTGTGCAAAACAAAACCCTCTAGGGATTAACCACAAATATACAAAACTGTATAACATCTGTTTTACCCGATGTTGTATATCAACTTATTCAATGCAATCAATAATGTCTAGTGCTATAGACGCTAGAAATATAACACCAGGTAAAATGGCAGTTTGGTGGCAAGTTATAATTATCTCTTTAACTACATTTACAGTAATGTGTGGAAAAAAAATCTATCATGCGTAAGGCAGATGATGAATGCAAAAATGTCACTATGAAATGTAGAAAATGTTTGGAAAAAATTAAAAAAACATGCATTTCCATATATCAATGACAACATACTAAGGGCAATAAGGTTGCTAAGGTTAGTAATTAGTGACTCCAGATCTGTTAAATGTGAAAGGTTGTTGAGAAAGATGTAGTCTAAATGATGCATGTTTTGATGTCAAATCTCTCAACCATGTCTAACATTTCGGCTGTCTGTCTGAGACGCTGGCATTCACACCATGTCTAATCTTGATGGAGACAACAGATAGGCACTTCGAGTGTGTATGTGCTTGAATATTTCAACACATCCCAGTACAACAGCTACATCATATTGCTGTGCATTTACTAGCTGTCCGTATCTGCATGCATGAAACTGATAAGGTTCTAGACCCACTCTATCGATTTAAACGTATGTTAATTAGCACATGAGAGTCCAGTGCAATAAGACACCATCTTTAGGCCTCATGAGACCTAATGAGTAAGCGCTTGCAAAGACTGAAATGTTGTTGTTTGTTGTAAATGGCTCTTTTGTGCACTAATAGGTCTTTTTTAATATATAGAGTGTGATAATATGTTAATAATGATTAGTTAGATGTTACTTCAGGTTTACCATTACTTTTGTTTTGTGTATTTTGAAGTGATAATTATGCAATTATGCTATGCTCAAATATTACAGTGTTCACTGGTTGTAATGGGACTTTGAGTGAGTTAAGCCATTCAATGTTCCAAAAAACATATGAGCCCGCTCTGTTTTTTATATATAAAAAATATTTAGTTATATTGAAAGATCTTCAATGAGTGGGAATAACCAATAGTGATCTATATCCACACTGTTAAGTTAACACATTATGTGAATGTATATATAGAGTTAAAGAGACACTCAAGTCAAAATTAAACTTCATTATTCAGATACAGCTTGCAATTTTAAAGAACTTTCCAATTTACTTCCATTAACAAAATGTGCAGTCTTTTTATATTTACACTTTTTGAGTCACCAGCTCCTATTGAACATGTGCACAAATTCACAGCATATACGTATATGCATTTATGTATATGCATTTACGTAAAAAATCTACTACTTATTTGAAGATCAGACTAAGTGCTATTGCATTTTCTAATTATCATGCATTTGTTGATTATGCAAATCTACTATATTGACTGGTCCTTTAAATACCATTGTTTGTCTGATCTGCAAAATAGGCTGAATATGCTTTTCTGTTGTATTAATTACTCTATAATGTCAGTTTACAACTTTACACATGGAAAAGTGTTTATTTTCATTCTGTTATTATATTGCGATCTTTATTAGACTGTATACAACAAATGTTTATCTTTATTTCTGTTATTATATTGCGATCTTTGTTAGATTGTATTGGCTGTTAGATCTGTCAATAAAAATATGTTATTTTCCCCTTGCTATCATATTGCGTTTCTCTGTTACACCATATTAGCTGGACAGATAGCTCAGCATGCTAAGGCACTGTGGCTGAACTCTGTAGCAACCCAAGGGTTGCATGTTCGATCCCTGGCGAGGTCCACTCAGCTTTTCATCCTTCCGAGGTCGATAAAATGAGCAGTGCCTTGAGACCCTTATGGGTGATAAGCCGCGCTTTACAAGTACCACATACATACATATTGGCTGTTAGACATGTTAATGCAACATTTTTTATGGAGTACAATTTGGTTTCCACTCGCTACTATATTATATTCTCTGTTGTATCATATTGGCTGTTTGACATGTCAGTGCAACTGAATGCAATCACGATTGGTTTCAATCATCACCACATGATTTTCTGCATCTGATTAGTTGATGGATGTTTCATTTAGCCTATAATTAAGATTTTTATAGTCCAGTCAATAAAATATATATATTGTCCGTCTGTCACGTCAATATAATTGGGTGTAACCACAATAGATTCTAATTGATACTTCCCTACTTGCCACAGGTGATTGGCTGTGAGACATTCATTGAGGTTCATTAGCTTTACAGTAATGCACAAAGCTGCAGAGGACCCCCCAAGTGCCCCCTAAAGCCACCACAGAGTTTTACTGTGTCATTTTACTTTTGTGTTGATTGTATTTGTTACTTTTAGGTACAGCATCTCTATTGACATAGTTGTACATGGGATTTGAGCGGTAAAGTCTATAGCCTCATGGAGCTTTCCTCCTTATCATTGGATCATATCATTCCTTGAGGCATAGGCTTTGGAATGCAGATGTGTGATGTACATAGAACAGAATCAACTGGGTCATGGGGTGACACAAAGACTGGAGTGTGCCTTGCTAAGCATTTTTTGTGTAACATGTAATAGGAAGAGATGGAAAGAGGAATTTTGAACTTGCCAAAGGCTTTTTATCTGTTATTACAGTTCTTTCTAGTATGTATATTTGTAAGTAAAAAGAACTTGTCAGAATGCACATTAAACATATTCTGTTTACATTTAGATCATAAACCACAACTCGACTCATTGGTCCTCTTCCAATAGATTAAAACTTCACCTGATTAATTGTCTTCTTTTGTCAAAGAGCTATGGGCTAGATTACAAGTGGAGCGATAATTTATCGAACGCCCACAGAAGGGCAAATTTGCCCATTTGCTGGCAGGCGATAAATACCCAGCCATTTCAAGTGGCTAGCAATTAGCACTCAGAAAATTAATCAAATGTTCCCAAAATAGAGGGGCTTTTATTATTTTTTATTTCATAAAAAACTACTGCACTAGGCAATTTTAAGGGGTTAAAGATTGGCAGGTGTGGGGTGCCTTTACACTGAGTATACAAACGGAATCACTCTTGCGCTTGTCCAAACTAACCTACAGCTCCCTAGAGATAAATAAATCACCCCTATGACTAAAAACGTGAGAAATGTGTAGAATAATCTCAAAGGAGCGCAAAGTTGCAGAGGAAAGTAACTAGTACCACTCTAAGTGGATATTACAACGTGTCTAGGCAGACATTCTATCATAGGGGGTCATAGAATATAAATATATCCCACTAATATTTCACTAAATACTGAATACCCACATATATTCAGTATTTAGTGAAATATTATTGGGATATATTTATATTCTATGACCCCCTATGGTAGAATTTCTGCCTAGACACGTTGTAATATCCACTTAGAGTGGTACTAGTTACTTTCCTCTGCAACTTTGCGCTCCTTTGAGATTATTCTACACATGCTTTTACATTGAGGTCCATGGAAATTGTGTGTTCCCAGTAAATATACATGTATATGCTTTTATTTATATTTATATATATATATATATATATATATATATATATATATATATATATATATATATATATATATATATATAAAATAACTCATTGTGTAGTTCATTAACAAATCTAGACAGGCCAGAGGCTTGTTTTCCCACAGAAAACATCTGAATTACATTGTTTCCAATGCAGCAAAGGATTCTGGGTAAGATATGCAAATTAAGTACACAATGACACACCTTTTTACTTCAGTCTGCTTTTCAGCAGGTTCCCTTTACGCCAAAGTATCGCTGTTCACACAGCTTATAAACTTAGCTAGAGTTAGTGCAGTGATTCATAACCATCCCAGGACAGACTGTTTCATGGTTTTTGCCACTCATCAGCTGGGAGAAGGTTAGAATCACTGCTGGGTGAAGTTGATTCCAGGCAGAATACAACAACATTTTAAATTAGAGGGAGATAAAAGGCGAGTTTAAAATCCTCCACTACGCACAAAATATAGAAAAAATAACTCATTGTGTAGTTCATTAACAAATCTAGACAGGCCCAGAGGCTTGTTTTCCCACAGAAAACCTCTGAATTACATTGTTTCCAATGCAGCAAAGGATTCTGGGTAGGATATACAAATTAAGTACACAATGACACACCTTTTTACTTCAGTCTGCTTTTCAGCAGGTTCCCTTTACGCCAAAGTATCGCTGTTCACACAGCTTATAAACTTAGCTAGGGTTAGTGCAGTGATTCTAACCTTCTCCCAGCTGATGAGTGGCAAAAACCACGAAACAGTCTGTCCTGGGATGGTTATGAATCACTGCACTAACTAAGTTAAGCTAAGTTTATAGCTTAATATATATATGTGTATAGCTTAATATATATGTGTGTTAATATGTGTATATTCACATATTAACACATAAATATATATGTATATATTCATATACATATTTATTTAAAATTATTTAATATATATTAATATTTATTTAAAATTGCTGTCCATCGCTTCCCCCTTGCGCAGTTCTGTGCCGTTTCTGACGACATCAGAACAAGGCTCCCATTGGAGCCTATGGAAGCGCGCTCTTGTAAGCGTGATGCTTTCGTGCAATGTGAACACGACCAGGTATTACTGAGTTCAGCATAAATATCGCTGTAGCGTAATCAATATTCTGCGCTCAACTCGTAATCTGGCCCTATCTGTTTTCTAAAGTATGTTTGACTTTCTTGACTAATTCAATATCCACAAGCTGTATTTGTATGCTAGGGAATAAACAACCATGCAATCAAATGTCTGGACATTTAACAAGCTTACAATGTCAACTGACAGTGTATCCTAAAATGATCAATTCTCTAGAATGTGCTGCCTGTCTTTATGTGGTTATTGTTGATACAAAGTGCAGGAGAAAATAAATACCTGTACATCATTTTATAAAATCCCACGTAACTGGAGCTGTCCTCTCTAAATCTGCTGCTGTGCTATCTGGATTGTGGGTCTTCTTTACTATTTGTAAGTTTTCTTTTTCTACTATTTAGCAATTATTTAGCAATTATTCATGAAATTTTGAATGAGGATCTAAGATAGAAATAAAAAGGTAACATAAGGTCATGGCATTAGATAAGATGACATTCGGGTACTCCGACTCACAAGATTTTGTCTTGTTTGAAGCACTAAAAGCCCTTCAGGCCAAATCCTTATTGATTTATTGAGTATGTACGAAAGATACACATTGGTGAGGGATAATGAGTACCATCTGATATATTATTGAAGACTGACAATGTTAAATTGGAATGTATTATTCCATCTTGTATGTGTTCTTTACAAACTAAAAAATATTAAAGGAAAAGTAAACTAATGCAGATTGTAATATAAAAAAGACAGTATCTAATGTATTATCTATTTGGACCCTCCTTTTATCAAGATGTTAGTTATAATGTTTTGCTGTTGTGGTTTATCTTTATTATTTAACAAAAACAAAATCAACTGGAAAAAAATGATCGTGGTTGTTGGATGAATCACAAAAAAAAAAAAAAAAACGTTTCTGCAGGATCAGTTAAAAAAAGACCTTGCATTGACAAAACCAGTAAATATAGCTTTGCCATTGTAAAGAGCCACAAGTACTGATGGTAGCCATAATACAAAAAAAACACAAAAAAGAAATTAAATTTAAAAAAAACTCCAAGACCAGACCATGAAGTTAATTCACAATCTAAACATGGCACTTATACATAACAGTAATATCATATACAGTAAAGTCAAGTTTTAAAGTGAAATAAAAGTCCATGCATATGCTTGAATATCAAACATATCTATTAAAGGGACACTAAATACATTTCATGCACCTCTCTCTGGTCATTATGCCATTATGGAACCTAAGTTACACTGCAGGTATAGAGTTACCACCAGCCAGTATTTTACCAACATGGCCAGCATTTTTAAGATTCAAGTCAAAATTAAAAATAAAGATTAAATATAGAAATAAAGATTCTATTATAGTGAAATTTCTTCTAGGTGTGATAGAATCAAATTATAAACCAACAATGATTTAAAATCAGTCCTATCAGCTTTAGTTTCTAATTTATGCTGTATATTTATTTATATAAATACTAGTCCTAAAGCCCGTTTACACGGGCCATTTTTTGCAGGGTACAGCGGTCCCACCCCTTGCGCTCTCTCCCTCCCCCTCTCTTTTGCTCTCTCTCTCTCCCCCCTCTCTTTTGCGCTTTCTCTCCCCATCTCTTTTGAGCTCCCTCTCTCCCCCTCTCTTTTTAGCTCTCTCCCCCCTCTCTTTTGCACTCTCTCTCCCCCCTCTTTTGCGCTCTCTCTCTCTCCCCCCTCTTTTGCGCTCTCTCTCTCCCCCTCTCTCTCCCCTCTCTTTTGCTCCCTCTCTCTCTCCCCCCCTCTATTTTGCTCTGTCTCTTTCTCTCTCTCTCCCCTCTCTTTTGTTCTCTCTCTCACCCTCTCTTTTGCTCTCTCTCTCCCCTCTCTTTTGCTCTCTCTCTCCCCTCTCTTTTGCTTTCTCTCTCCCCTCTCTCTCCCCTCTCTCTCTCTCTCCCCCCCCCCCTCTCTCTCTCTCTCTCCTCTCTCTCCTCTCTCTCTCTCTCCTCTCTCTCTCCCCTCTCTCTCTCTCCCCTCTCTCTCTCCCCTCTCTCTCTCTCCCCTCTCTCCCCCCCTCTCTCTCTCCCCCCTCTCTCTCCCCTTCTCTCTCTCTCCCCCCCTCTCTCTCTCCCCTCTCTCTCTCTCCCCTCTCTCTCTCTCCCCTTCTCTCTCTCCCCCCTCTCTCTCTCCCCTCTCTCTCTCCCCTCTCTCTCTCTCCCCTCTCTCTTTCTCCCCTCTCTCCCTCCCCCTCTCTCTCTCTCGCTCCCCCCCCTCTCTCTCTCCCCCCCCTCTCTCTCTCTCCCCCTCTCTCTTTCTCCCCCCCCCCCTCTCTCTCTCTCTCTCTCTCTCCCCCTCTCTCTCTCCCCCTCTCTCTCCCCCCTCTCTCTTTCTCCCCTCTTTCTCCCCTCTTTTAATCTCTTAGTGTTTAATGTCCCTTTAAAGTGAATGTAAAGTTTAATGAATACGTGCCCAGTATCTAAAAATACTCTTAAAAACAGTGGCACTTTCATTCATTAAACTTTACAATGAAGCTGATTTTTAAAAATACTTACCTTTGTTTTATGGAACGCAGACTGGCGATCCTCCGCCCGCAGCTCCTACTGTCGTTAGCACAGAGATGAAGAATCTGGCTTCCTCCAATCGTTGCGTGCCCCTTTGGTGTCCAACTCATTAAACTTTACATTCACTTTAAGGTCAGCTCCAAAGCAGCAATGAACACCTGGGACCTGCAACACACATGTAGGGCCAGATTTTGAGGGGTGCGCTAACAGTTACGTGCAAGCAAAAAGGGGTTTATTGTGGGTGTTTGCACGCGTTGGGTGTTACTCTCATATTACAAGTTGAAAATAAGCATGATTGCTTGAGTGCAATTTAAGTTAACGTGTCTTGGGTTAGCGCATCCTCAGTGCTCTTGCGAAACAAAATATTGTCACAAAACACATCAAAACATTTCAAAATACTGTTACACTCGTACACTCAGGTGTCATTCTGGCTCTGTACACCACCACAATGGATCTGAAATGAAACAACCAATATGCAATTGAAGTGCAGACTTTTATCTTTAATTGAAGGGGTTGAACAAAAATATTGTATGAAACGTTTAGGAATTGCAGCCATTTTCTTTGCAGGCAATGACTGCTTAAGTCTGGAACGCATGGACATCACCAAACGCTGGGTTTCTGTCAGAGTACCAGGTATCAGACTGAGACGAGAAGTGCAAAAATAATCACACCTTTATTAATAGTAAAACATAATAAAAAGTCCACAAGTCAAATAACAAGCCAGGAATCAAAACCAGAGCTGGTAGTCAGACGAGGCGAGTCGGAAGCCAAAGCGAGTAGTCAGATGAGCCGGAATCAAGAACAAGGAGAACAGCAGAGTCAGGAATAAGCCAAGGATCAGGAACCAGGAGGGACATCAGACAGCCAGGTAATACACAGGAGCTCTTACAAACAGGTCTGAGACAACGCAAGGGCAAAGCATACTGAACAGAGGCCCTTTAAATAGTAAGTGATGACATCACAATTCTGAGACTGCATCCTGTCTCACACTGATGATGTACACCAGTCTGGCCATAAAAGGAAGTTCAGGAATTGAGCAGCATCACACAGTATGCACCAGAGTCAGCAAGAGAGGTGAGTAAAATGGCTGCCACCTTAGCTCTGTCAGAGGGGAACGCCTGAGGTAACATCTCAAAGTAAATGCCCACCTGGTTCAAAAACCCTCTGCACTGATTAGGATCGCCTCCATAACACTGAGGTAGAGGTACAGAACCGGACATGCTCCTGGTAGGACTAGGTGCAGCAGCGGAAACAGGTGCAGCCATAACTTGCGGGACACTTTGGTCCAAATGTGCAGTGCGAGTCAGCAGGGTTTGCAGGTCTAGTGCAAATTGATCCAAGCGGTGAACCTGTTCATCCATTCTGGAAATTATGGCAGATAAAGGTGGATTATTAGCACTATCAGGATTCATGGCCCTTGCGTAATGTCAGGGTGCCAAGAATCAGACTGAGACGAGAAGTGCAAAAATAATCACACCTTTATTAATAGCAAAAAGTAATAAAAAGTCCACAAGTCAAATAACAAGCCAGGAATTAAAACCAGAGCTGGTAGTCAGACAAGCCGAGTTAGGAGCCAAAGCGAGTAGTAAGACGAGCCGGAATCAGGAAAAAGGAGAACAGCCAAGGAACAAGCCAAGGATCAGGAACCAGTAGGGACATCAGACAGCCAGGTAATACACAGGAGCTCTCACAAACAGGTCTGAGACAACGCAAGGGCAAAGTATACTGAACAGAGGCCCTTTAAATAGTAAGTGATGACATCACAATTCTGAGACTGCATCCTGTCTCACACTGATGATGTACACCAGTCTGGCCATAAAAGGAAATGCACGAATTGAGCAGTATCACAGAGTATGCACCAGAATCAGCAAGAGAGGTGAGTAAAATGGCTGCCAGCAGCACATGGCAGACAAAACAGGAAAAAACCCTGACAGTTTCCTCCTTTGTGATGCTTTGCCAGGACTTTACTGCAGCTGTCTTTAGTTGTTTGTTTGTGGGTCTTTCTGCCTTAAGTTTTGTCTTCAGCAAGTAAAGTACCCTTTTGGTCCCTTAGAAAAGAGGGGGCTACATATTATAGATCTGTAATTCATAAACCCTTCCTCCAATTTGGATGTGAATACCCTCAAAATAAACCTGAGATACTTTAAAGCGATATTAAACCCAGATTTTCATTCATGATTCAGATAGTGCAGGCAATTTTAAGCAACTTTCTAATCTACTCCTATTATCAAATGTTCTTTGTTCTCTTGCTATCTTTATTTGAAAAAGCCAGAATGAAAGCTTAGGAGCCGGCCCATTTTTGGTTCAGAACTCTGGATAACGCTTGCTGATTCGTAGCTACATTTAGCCACCGATCAGCAAGTAGTACCCAGGTGATGAACCTAAAATACACACACACACATATATATATATATATATATATATATATATATATATATATATTTTTTTTTTCAATCTGTAATTTTTAATTAAGATATTAAGATAACTAAATTTTAATGTGCACTAACCTGACACCGTGCTAGATCATTGCTAAACCCGAAGCGTGGTACGCATATTTTACATTCCAATGTTCTTCACATAGAAAAAAAATATTTTCTTTTTTAAGACATGATGAGTCTACAGATCATCTTAATTAATATTGGGATATTCACCTCCTGGTCAGCAGGAGGAGGTAAAAAGCACCACAGCAGAGCTGTCAAATAGCTCCTCCCTTCCCTCCCACTCCAGTCATTCTCTTTGCCTACGTTAGTGATAGGAAGAGGTAAAGTGAGGTGTTAGAAAAGATTCTTCAATCAAGAGTTTATTATTTTTATAGTAGTGCAAGATTGTGCTGCTTTGTTCTAGGGTGTAGCCGTAGTCCATATCAGTCTCTTCAGTAGAGCTTTTGGTGGCTTTAGAGCAATGGGAACTTGTGGGACATAATTCCCATGTATTTTGCTGCCCTGTATGCCTTTAGTCTGAGGAAAAGGATTACTCAGCATGCCTTTTTTCCACAGGTCAATGGGAGGGAGAGGACCTCTTAAACATGGGATCTACCTTGCTGTCAGGCAGAAGATGAGGTAAGTGCTAACTTTTTGTCTAGGGATAGAGGAAGATCTCAGAAAAAAGTTTTGGCACTGTATTATTTTATTCAAAGCCTCGTCTCCTATGATGTTAGGGCACACTGTGACAGTTTTGGCTTTTATTATTCTACAAGCCTCATTTAAGTTGATAGATTCTCCTACTGCGTTAGGAGATAATAGGCAAACTTAAACACAGGCACTGGGGCTGAAAGAGACATGTCCCTCATCTCCCGGCGGTTTCATAGCATAATTTTAACCGACCGGGAGATTACAGATTAACTATTACGGGTTTGGGCACTGCTGCATGAACATTAGAGCAGGCTCAGTGCGTAGGGGTTTTTTTATGTTAAAACTTATGGACTATGCAATTATTTACAAAGTTTATAATGGCGGCAGAGAGTTATTCATACGCCCACGATGGACGGTACTTATGTGGCGCCATTTTAGTTGCGCAGCTGTTCCTCTTCTTCCGGTTTTCGTAAAGGCTGTTTAGTTTAAGGTGTTGGCGCTTAGAGCAGCGCTTCTGTAACAGCAGAATCTTCTGCGGATGGGCTGACAGGCACCTCAGCTGCGTTAAGCTGAGATGTAGAGGGGGCTTGCTGAGGCAGCAATCTTGAACGACAATGGACTTCCTTATGTACCGATCAACTCCTGTTTTTCTGCTTACCTGTGAACAAAAACTTAAACTAAACTTAATGAAACAGTAGAATCTGTTATGTGATCTCCTAAATCATCTCTGCCCACCCACATACGAAAGTTTCTCTTTAACATTTAAAGAGACAGTAACGGTCTTTATGTGTTCACTTTTATTATAAAGTTCAGATTGTTATTTGATTAATCATTTTGTCTCTATTCACTATGTTGTTAAAAGACTGCTACTTAAATAAAGGAGTTACTCTTTCAAATTTAAAGAGACAGTAACGGTTTTAATATGTTAATTTTATTAAAAACCTTTTATTTAATTTATCATCTGTTCTCTGTTCCCTATGTTGTGAGAGATTTTTTCAAGAGGAATAAAATATTTTCTCGCAAATGTACAAAAATTTTTATAGCCCACACATGCAGTGCCCTGCGCTTCCTCACAAACTTCACCTACAGTTATTCTCCAGCTATTGCTTCCATACAATACTTTTAAGTGATATCTGTTGTATTGTCTGTTTTTTCCCATACTGTAGGGAAATCGCTTGAGGATAAGTTGCTATTGCAGTAGCATCTATTCCAAATTTTCCTCCCTGAAGCATGAAGAGGAGGATACTTCAGTGGTATATAAGGGGAAAGCTCAGACTTTGTGTAATTCCTTTGTCTGATACTGAAGTGTTTTTTTTTTCAGTTAAGCTTTAGCACCTCCGTTGGTTATTTTAGGAGGTTTGAGCTACCCTGGATGACAACGACTTCTCTGGCGCAGTCAATTCTTTTAATTCCAGCAATCTTTATAAGGATGATTGGAAGGATAGGGAGAAACTGGGTATCCCCTTTACTCCAGATTTCGCAGACTCTTTTAAGGAGTTTTTATCCATTGGTACCCAGGAATGTCAGAGTTACAACTACCTGCAGTTTGCATTACTTTGTCACAGGTGCAGTGGCACACTGGTTGATGCGTTGTCTGTTCTATCAGGACAGACACTCCTCTCGAAGAAATCCAGAATAGGGTTGAGGCAATTAAGTTAGCTAACGCTACTTTATCAGATTCTCCACTTCAAGTTTTTTAAACTGGGAGCTAGGATTTCAGGCTTTGCCATAAGGCCAGCAGAACGTTAAGACTGCGAATGCCTCATCTGAGTATACATTTTTGGTGATTCCCTATTAGGGGAAGACCTTGTTTAGTGCTCTGAATTAGTATAATGGTTAGAGCAACATCTTAAGACTGACAACTCAAGTTTGATTCCCATTATAGGGAAATACTTTTAAACAATAAAAAAAAAATAAAAAAAAATTCTATGATATTTCGTGAGGTAAGGGTAATTCCTTCCCTCAGAATTAGAAAGAAGTTGTCAGTATAGTTCTCTTCCTTTCAATTTTCAAAGAAAGTTGTTCAACTCTTTCTTCCAAACAGGAGTTGTCCAAATTTTACCGTTGACTCGGTCACTCTTGGAATCTGGAGATCCTGCTAATGAATCAAAGTCAGCATGACAGGCCTGTCCCTAATCCGGGAGGATTCTGTATCCCAGGGATGCAATATAGAGTTCAGGAGCGTAGGAGACCTCTCTGACTTGGGAGTGATAGTTCCTGTTCAGTTTCACGGACAAGGTCTGGGATTTTATTTAAACTTGTTCGTGGTTACAAAATAAGAGGGAACCTTCAGACCTATTTTAGATCTCAAGGGTCTAAACAAATTTTTCGGAGTACTGTCCTCGGATGGAAGCTATTGGTTCCATTCTTCTGTTGATCCAAGAGGGTCAATTTATGACAACCGTGGGGTTAAAGGACACATATCTGTATGTTCCCGTTCACAGAGACAAGTTCCTAAGGTTTACCTGCCTGGACAGACTCTGGCACTTTGTGGCTCTTCCTTCCGGTTTTGCCACAGCTTCCAGGATTTTATCATCACTGTTGATGATGCTTCGGTTAAGGGGCATTTCATTGGCACCCTATCTGGACGACATCCTAGTCCAGGCGCCATCCTTACATCAAGCAAGATCTCACATGGACACGGTATTATCCTTCCTGTGGTTTCACAAGTGGAAAGTGAATTTGGGAAAGAGTTCCTTAGTTTCAAATACAAGGGTAACTTTCTTAGAAACCATAATAGACTCCCTGTCTCTGAAGACTTTCTGACTGACGTCAGGAAACTAAGGATTATCGATGCTTGTCTAGTCCTTCTGTCCACTTCTCGGCCATCAGTGGCCCAGTGTATGGAGTTAATCAGGCTGATGGTGGCGACAATGGACATCATCCCATTTGCTTGCTTCCATTTCAGACTTCATCAGTTTAGCATGCTCAGACAATGGAACGGAGATTATGCGGACTTGTCTCCTTGATTACTACTTGAGCAGGAGACAAGGGATTCTCTACTATGGTGGTTGTTTCTGGATCATCTCTCCTTCGCAGACCATCTTAGGTGATTGTGGCAACAGATGCCAGCCTTCTAGGGGGGAGCAGTCTGGGGCTCTCTAAGGGCTCAAGGAACATGGACTCGGTCGGAGTCTGTTCTACCCATAAACATTCTGGAACTGAGAGCGATCTACAATGCTCTTCGAGCCTGGCCCCAGTTAGCCTCTGTACAGTTTTTAAGGTTCCAGTCGGACTACATCAATCATCAGGGAGGAACGAGGAATTCCTTAGTGACGGCAGAGGTATCCAAATTAATTCAGTGGGCATAGGTCCATTCTTGCCGCCTATCAGAGATCCACATCCCAGGGGTGGACAACTGGGTGGCGGATTTCCTGAGCGGACAGACCTTTCATCCGGGGGAGTGGGAACTTCATCCGGAAGTGTTCTCCAGCCTGATTTTCAAGTGGGGTCAGCCGAAATTAGATCTCATGACATCGCGACAGAATGCCAAGCTCATGAGATACGGGTCGAGGTCCAGGGACCCCCAGGTGGAACTGATAGATGCTCTGGCGGTCCCTTGGATCTTCAATCTAGCATACCTGTTTCCTCCCTTTGCTCTTCTTCCTTGAGTAATTGCTCGAATCAATCAGGAAAGGGCCTCTGTGATCTTCACAGCACCGACCTGGCCTTGCAGGATTTGGAATGCAGATCTGGTGGAGGTGACATCTCTACCACCCTGGAGAATTCCGTTGAGGAAAGCTCTTCGGATTCAGGGGCCCTTCCTTCACTCAAATCTAGATTCTTTGAAGGAACGTTTACTTTTATCCAGACAGGGATTTTCTGACTTGGTCATAGAGACCATGATTCAGGCTCGTAAGCCTGTAACTAGAAGGATTTACCATAAGATTTGGTGTAAATGTCTATTGGTGTGAATCCAAAGGCTACCCATGAAGTGGAGTTAGGATTCTTAGAATTTTGTCTTTTCTCCAAGAAGGTTTGGAGAAAAGGTTTATTGACGAGTTCCCTAAAGGGGCAAATCTCGGCTTTATCTATTTTGTTACAGAAATGTCTGGCGGCTGTTCCAGATGTACAATCATTCTGTCAGGCCTTGGTCAGGATCAGGCCTGTGTTGCTCCTCCATGGAGTCTTGATTTAGTTCTCAAAGTTTTTCAAGGAGCTCCGTCTGAGCCTATGCATTTCTTAGATATTAAGTTGTTATCTTGGAAAGTTTTATTTCTTGTTACTATTTCTCGGAGAGTGTCAGAGCTCTCGGCATTGCAGTATGAGTCACCTTACCTTATTTTCAATCAGATAAGGTAGTTTTACGTACTAAATTAGGATTTCTTCCTAAGGTTGTTTCTGTTCCGAACATTAATCAAGAGATTGTTGTTCTTTCCTTGGGTTCTAATCCTTCTTCTCGGAAGAAAAGACTTATGCACAATTTGAGCGTGGTCCGTGCTTTTAAGTTTTACCTAGGTATGTGTACCGAGCGCTAAAGTTTATAAAAAGGCCTTAAGCTTACTAACAGATTAGCCTCCTAGCAGGCTAAATAGTAGGTAACAGAATAGGGGGCGATATATATACATATAGTCTTGAGAAAGGCCAAATCGTGGCCGAAACGCATTGACAGACATACTGGTGAGCTTGATTCTTATACCACTATTGTCCCTTATATACAGTGTTGCACTATTGTTTCTTTTTTTCTCTTTCAGGCTTTTCATCATTTTATATTTTTACATTTTTGTGATATTGACTTTATGAACAACATTTCTATATATACTATATGGACTTCCATCATAGACACTAACAATATCACTTACCAGTTGGTAACTACGACCTCCGGATCTGGCACCTAGGGTGCTGAAGCGGCTCTGTGTTTAGGAGCACCTATATAGAATCTCTGCCAATTTAGACTTTTGCCCATCAAAATTTATATTTGTTTTACGTAATTTTACACTTTTGGATTGCGGATAATTTTGTTTTATTTTTCAAGGGGATTATTCATTTATTTTCGAAGATTCACATTATTTTCATCTGTCTCACATTTTTTCATCTGTTCAAGATTGATCTACATTGAACTATATATATATTTTTCTATACTTCTTTATTTTTATATATATTTTTATATATATTTTTTTCTTTTTTTTTTTTTTTTTCACTAGCGCTAGTGTGGATTCACATTTCTCTGGGGTTAAACACCTACTTTTTGCATCAACGTCACGTTCTTTCACAGCCCCTCCTCCACTTGGTCCGGTAACGGATCTCACACGCCTTTGATTATTGCATTATTTTTTTCATTTTATATTGAAGTTTGAACGAATGTTTTTACACCATCATGTGCTGAGATTTTAATGTTTATTTGAAAGTTGATATATTGCTTATTGTTTATTGTTACACATCACATTGGTCTGATCTGAACCACAGTCCACACATTTTTTTCAACCACTGACAATAGAACCATATCTAGAACGCCAAAGTCAGGTAACCGACTTATTAATCTATCCTAAACACACATAAGAACTTTAAAGATAGCTACATTCAAGGTTTTGTATAACTAAAGTAGCCAGGTACAAAACTCCTGGAATATTTCATGGATCCATGAACAGAATTTTACTGTATTTATATATGAACATTGTGTTTTAACATTTTATCTGTGATTTTAATTTGAATGTATATGGAATAAATTATTCGCCAGAATTTAGTTTCCAGCCTTTTAAGCTATTCAGCGCTTACTATCGCCCCCTATTCTTTTAAGTTTTACCTGCAGGCGTCTAAGGACTTTCGTCAATCTTATTCTTTGTTTGAGGTTTTCTCAGGAAAACGTAGGGGACAGAAGGCTATGGCTACTTCTTTCTCTTTGACTGGAGAGTATCATACGTTTTGCATATGAGACTGCTGGACAGCAGTTTTTCGAGAGAGTTGCGGCTCATTCCACGAGGGCTGTTGCTTCCTTATGGGCATTCACAAATGAAGCTTCTGTGGCTCAGTTTTGCAGGGCTGCAATTTTGTCCTCTCTTCACACTTTTTCAAAGTTCTATAAACTTGACACTTTTGCCTCGACTGAGGCCGCTTTTGGGAGAAAGGTTCTTCAAGCAGTGGTGCCTTCCGTTTAGGGTCCCTGTCTTGTCCCTCCCGTATCATCTGGGTATTCTGGCTTGGGTATTGAATCCCATTAGTATTTAAGATGATCCGTGGACTCATCGTGTCTTAAAAAAGAAAAGAAAATGTATGCTTACCTGATAAAAAAAAAAGTCCACGGTCCGCCCTGTTCTTTTAGACAGGTTGTGGGTTATTGTAAACCTCAGACACCTCTGCACCTTGGCTTTTCCTTTCTCTTCCTAACTTCGGTCGAATGACTGGAGTGGGAGGGAAGGGAGGAGCTATTAAACAGCTCTGCTGTGGTGCTCTTTGCCTCCTCCAGCTGACCAGGAGGTGAATATCCCATTAGTAATTAAGATGATCCGTGGACTCATCGTGTCAAAACAGAAATAAATTTATCAGGTAAGCATAAATTTTCTTTTTCATTATTAAATGTATATTTCTATATAAATGTGATAATATTAATGTAATATATATATATATATCTATATATCTATTTGAATAGATATATAGGTATAGACATATACAGATATATATATATATATATATATATATGTACACAGTATATATATATATATATATATATATGTGTGTGTGTTTACAATAAAAAATAACATATTTCTGTATGTGAAGAACATTGGAATGTAAAATATTAATATTTCCTTTCGAGTTAGCACACAAGTAATAAGTATTAGGTTTTTTTCTTCTACGCTCTCCATTGAAGTCTATAGAGAGAATAAGTAAGAGTGGTTGTAATATCCGAAGTCCTGAAGTTAGGGCACAGAATCAAGCCATACTAAGTTATAAGAAGCTCAATGAATAGAAGTTTGGTTGGAGTGGAATAGATCTGAACAAGTTTCAAAGTGTGAGGAGAGAGGAGCAAGCAGTAAAAATGAAATATAATGTTATTGTTTTAGTTAAATAAAATTATTTAAATTATTATAAAGGTGATGGTTATTTTTTTTATTTTTTTTTAATTTATATTAAATTGTTATTATTAAGGAAAGGTATGCAGTTGGCAACTAAAAATATATGTATATATTATGTGTATTGTCTTGTTGGCTCAAAGTTTTTTGACCAATACAAACCGAGCAGTTAGTCAATATAAAAAGGCTTTATCTTTATATTGGATTCTGACAAAAAATATTTGGAATTCGGTAGCCTTTAGAAGTAATTTTATTTAAATCCTGTTTTGTTTTTTTAAAATTTTCAATGTTATATAATAAATTGTTTCTTGTATGTTATTTCTTTTTTGAACCTTAAAAGTGGCTGTTGAAAACAATAATGCAATAAAATAGAATTGATTGTTCATAGACAACTGACTCTGGCTGATAGGCGGAACTCTTACAATTCGTTTGTTGGACAGGGGCAACACCTCCACAGGCAAATAATAACTGTTTTATCAGGAAAACTGAAAAAAAATATTTTTTGGAATTCAATATTAGATGTGACAAAGAAAACTATTAATTTTAATATACCTTTAATCTGACTTTTCGCTTATATTCCCATATTTTAATTATATATCCTGATTTTTGCCTTCACATTAAAAAAATATTCTTCATATTACATTTTTAAATATGGTTACCTCAAAAACACACCGTTTCATAGTTTCTGCATGATATAAATCAAAATGTTTGAGAAGAATCTGTAAAAGAATGTCAGTCATTTTGTGTTTCAAATGATATTTTTACCAAGACACACATGTAATAACTGATAGCTTAAAGGAGAAGTAATCATGTACTCAATTTGAATGATTTTGCAGTAAGTACTTGTGTCTTTATATTTATGCTGAGCGCTAAACCTCACTTCAAATCACAAATTATAATCCCCATAAAATGTTCATCAAAACCAACTACAAATAGGAAGATAAGTATGTCAGCTCTACTCTTTTTCCCTTGGTAAGCCTCATCAGTTCCCCTGACATAACCAATTTCTGAATGATGCCTTATACCAGATGGAATTGGAATTGCCTCTTGGCCATCCGTTTACTTGCATGAAAAAAGATTAGTTTTAACTTTACTTGTCTAGCGAGCAAGCTGGGGCAAGTTGTGAGAAGGCCCAAAGGCTTGGAGAAATCTGAGCAGGTGTGGTTATAAACAATGACCTGAGCACTAGATATTCATGAAATGAAAAACTGTAGCCAGAGGCTCTGACAAAGTTTAGTGTATATTGTAGGTTCACAGAGGATACAAATACATTGAAAAATTACACACAGAATACACTACCAAATCTCATTAAACTCTCAAAGACCTTTTAGCGATAGGGGCTTAGTGCAAGCTAATGAGGGACCAGAGAGCATCAGCAGCCCTGAGATGTAGTTTTAATTGACCTAATGCCACAAATCAAGGAACAATAAAACTAAGTACTTTATAAATGATAGTTTATGTTGCTGAATAACATATAAGACACACCATACCATGTTATAGCCACATTATTTTGTTAGAAAACGTTATTTTTATACATACTTCTTTCTAATAATATAAGCCAGATTACAAGTGATAAAATGATAGCATGGGGTGTAATATCACTGGACAGCGCTAAAATTAGCGCACAATTTGATATTACAAGTCCATGGTAAAGCAGGTTTACCAGAGTAGAGTTAGCATAGTCGGACAGATAGCTCAGCAGGCTGAGGTACTGTGGCTGAGCTCTGTAAAGTTGCAGGTTCGATTCCCGGCAAGGTAACTCAGCCTTTCATCCTTCCAAGGTCAATAAAATGATCAGCGTCTTGAGACCCTTACGGGTGATTAGCTGCGCTTTACAAGTACCCAATATTTGACCAACTTTTTACCAACATATTACAAGTTAAACGTTATTGTTGCGCTTGAAAGCCAAAATTGAACTTGAATATTTAGTGCAACTAAATAATTGTAAGTATTACACCCATATATACACTTTTCAATAAAATATATTTTATATTTTAAATATATATATATATATATATATATATATAATTCAATATATATATATTTTAATATTGGTAAAAGGCTTTCAAAAGGGTTAAATGGAATATGGTATATGTTAAGGTGTTTGACTGGAAAAGCCTCCAATGTGTGTGTGTGTATATACAGGCAGTCCCCGGGTTACAGACATCCGACTTAAGTACAACTCGTACTTACAAATGGAGAAAATAGAGCTTTATCACCAATCCTTCTTTCCAGGATAACCCAAAATACTCAAAATCCAATTGTCACAAGGACAGAAAGTGATGTGTAATTTTCTGAACAGGGGTACAGATAGCAAAATAAATTTTTCTCTATGCTATCTAAAACTAAAAACATGTTTGGCTAGAGTTTCACCTAAAAAAAAGTGCATGTTCCAACTTACATACAAATTCAACTTAAGAACAAACCTACAGAACCTATCTTGTTTGTAACCTGGGGACTGCCATATATATATATATATATATATATATATATATATATATATATGTGTGTGTGTGTGTGTGTGTGTGTGTGTCTAAATATGTTCAGGTGTGTATAAATATATATGGGGGGGGGAGTGTATACATATGTAGTTATGTGTTTATAGCTGTAAGTACGTGAAGCGCTAAATGTGCCATTTGTAATCTGGTCCTATGTGTTTAATCATTACGAAAAAGCTAAACGCATAGGGCTAGATTACTTTATAAGGATTTAAAGATATATGATAAATATAAGGCATATTATATGTCTACATGTCTAAATATGGGTGTGCATGTATGTATGTATATATAAATATATATATATATATACCGGTATATAAATATATATATATATGTGTATACACATATATACACACACAAACACACACACAGACACATATATATTGAAATAGCGCGACCATCGTTTATTTTTAAAGTTGTGCTCTCCATTGAATTTTATGGGGAGATTACGTTAACATGGTTGCGATATCTGAAGTCCCAATGTTAGCGGTTGCCGGGTTTCGCTCTTGCTTTATCATTTAAACTTATAATACGCACTATCCCACACTAGTTACAAGGTTATTCTAAGCGGTATTACTGCTCCACTTGTAATCTGGCCCATAGTAAATATGTAGGGAATATGTTTAAAAACACTCTAATGAAATGAAGACATGAAGTGAATATCACTTTTATGTGTGGCATGATGCAGTTATTTAATGTAATTAGAGTGGACACAGCTACAGTAGTAAGATATTGTTGGCACCTCAGAAGCTAATTGGATCATTATGTTCCAGTTTTGAAGATTTGGCTGTGTGTACAGTTTACATTATAACCTCTCTTGGTTGCAGGGCCATCAAATGCTTCTGTTTCAGTTTTTATAGCCATGTCTTATTTTATTCTATGCCCTGTATTGTGCTGTGGAATAATGCTACAGATAATAATAATAATCATTTTATTAATAATAATAATAATAATAATAAATGCATGTTTTCTGTATTAAGAAATATTAAATACTTAGTAATGAATTAAAGATAGATAGATTTTAACTTTAACCCAGAAATTATTTATGAGCGCAGAGGCATTGTCCATAACTATTTACATTTGAAAGACTATCCATAGCATAGCATAACCCAGTGTTTTTTCAGTGGGTTAAAAGCATGAGACATACCAACAGGTTTTCCCTTGTCAGGTGCCTATTTTACTAGCTCTGTCTCACGTTATTTGCATCCTTAACGTTTATATATTTATTTTAAATTATTACCTCTTAAAAACTGTTACTTTATGAATGCAATGCCAGAACAATTAACGGTGATTAACATGGTCCCCTGCAGAGAAATAGTCAGCCTGATTTTGTTTCTGCCTGGATATATAAGGCATTTGGGATTTTGGTGTAGGGTTTTCATCTGACAGATACGTTAGCCATTTGTGAAAACTGAACGTACCTCCAAATGGGGTGAAGAATGATATTCATTTCACCCCATCAACAGTCACGATTACAGCTGATTAATTGCGTTTACCTTTTGGTTATGCAAAATGGAAAATATGTGTTGGAATTATCCTTTTTTTCTGCTTAACATTATTAATGCTGGGGGCTTCGTGAGCTAAGAAGACATGGAAAAATGGGTGTGTGTAACTTCCTGGGCATGTTGGCTCATGTTGGCCATAATCAGTCAAATAGCTGGTCTTGGGGAATCACTAAGTTTATTATTCAGCACAAGCAGTTTTGTATGTTTCATTACATGTTAGTGAAAACTTAACGGCAAATTGTATGTAAAACTGAACAATATTACCCTCTTATTTATGCATATAAGCACACTAGATTCCTGTCAAATATAACATTTGTATGTTTTCAGACCTTTTTTTATGTCAGTTACTGAAATGTGTCAACTGAACATGTTGTTCTAAAATTGCTATTTAATGGACATAAAGTACTTCTGTGTTAAATCTAAAATTCACAAAAAAAAAATCTGTTTTGTTATTTTTTTGTTTTGCCTTTTTTTTTTTAACTGATAGTTTTTTTCTTTATAATGCTTAGTAGAAGCCAAATTAAAGTGGCGCGCTAATTAACGTTCCTGTTTGTGCAATAATTGCGCTAGAAGTAAAATGTTTGCGCTTGTCAGGTTACGCACGTATTATGAGTTGAAAGTAAACTGTTTTCGCTCTCACAGTAACCTTAAGGGCACAGAAAGTAGAAGTTACAATATCGTGTGTGCGTTCATGTATTCCGTCATAGAAGTAAAGGAGGAAAAAAAGTGAAAAAACAACTAACACCCCACTCTTGCGCAAACCAGATTGCATATTCTCATGTGCGCTAACGCGACATGAAAATATGAATATTTCCAATGTTCTTCACATAACAGAATATGTTCTATTTATTCATAAATACATATTTTTACATATATTTGATTTTTTTGTACTATATATATATATACTGTATATACACATACATACATGATTATATATAGATACAGATATACAGTATCTCACAAAAGTGAGTACACCTCTCACATTTTTGTAAATATTTTATTATATCTTTTTATGTGACAACACTGAAGAAATGACACTTTGCTACAATGTAGTGAGTGTGCAGTCTGTATAACAGTGTAAATTTGCTGTCCCCTCAAAATTCAACACACAGCCATTATTATCTAAAGCGTTGGCAACAAAAGTGAGTACACCCCTAAGTGGAAATGTCCGAATTGGGCCCAATTAGCCATTTTCCCTCCCCGGTGTCTTGGGACTCGTTAGTGTTACAAAGTCTCAGGTGTGAATGGGGAGCAGGTGTGTTAAATTTGGTGTTATCGCTCTCACACTCTCTCATACTGGTCACTGGAAGTTCAACATGGCACCTCATGGCAAAGAACTCTATGAGGATCTGAAAAAAAGAATTGTTGCTCTACTTAAAGATGGCCTAGGCTATAAGAAGATTTCCAAAACCCTGAAACTAAGCTGCAGCACCGTGGGCAAGACCCTACAGTGGTTTAACAGGACAGGTTCCACTCAGAACAGGCTTCGCCATGGTCGACCAAAGAAGTTGAGTGCACGTGCTCAGCGTCATATCCAGAGGTTGTCTTTGGGAAATAGTCGTATGAGTGCTGCCAGCATTGCTGCAGAGGTTGAAGGGGTGGGGGTTCAGCCTGTCAGTGCTCAGACCATACGCCGCACACTGCATAAAATTGGTCTGCATGGCTGTCGTCCCAGAAGGAAGCCTCTTCTAAAGATGATGCACAAGAAAGCCCGCAAACAGTTTGCTGAAGTCAAGCAGACTAAGGACATGGATTACTGGAACCATGTCCTGTGGTCTGATGAGACCAAGATAAACTTATTTGGTTCAGATGGTGTCAAGCTTGTGTGTTGGCAACCAGGTGAGGAGTACAAAGACAAATGTGCTTTGCCTACAGTCAAGCATGGTGGTGGAAGTGTCATGGTCTGGGCCTGCATGAGTGCTCCCGGCACTGGGGGGCTACAGTGATATCGTCATGGAGGAGTGGAAGAGGACTCCAGTGGCAACCTGTGAAGCTCTGGTGAACTCCATGCCCAAGAGGGTTAAAGCAGTGCTGGAAAATAATGATGGCCACACAACATATTGACACTTGGGCCCAATTTGGACATTTCCACTTAGGGATGTACTCACTTTTGTTGCCAACAGTTTAGACATTTGCACTGTTATACAGGCTGTACACTCACTACTTTACATTGTAGCAAAGTGTCATTTCTTCAGTGTTGTCACATGAAAAGATATAATAAAATATTTACAAAAATGTGAGGAGTGTACTCACTTTTGTGAGATACTGTATATATGAATATCTATTTAAAAATACTTAGCACATATTCTGTATGTGTAGAACATTGGAATGTGAAATATTTAAAGTACATACATAGTTAAACACTTAATTAAATATGTATATTGCATAAAAAAATCAAAATACAAGTGGTAAACCCTACAATTCTGCTTATAAGCCAGTTAAAGTGAGACTGAACCAATTTTTTTTTCTTTTGTGATTCAGATAGAGCATGCAATTTTAAGCAACTTTCTAATTTACTCCTATTATCATATTTTCTTCGTTCTCTTGATATCTTTATTTGAAACAGAAGGCATCTACGCTTTTTTTTGGTTCAGACTCTGGACAGCACTTTTTTATTGGTGGATGAATTTATCCACCAGTTAGCAAGAACAACCAAGGTTGTTCACCAAAAATGGGCCGGCATCTAAACTTACATTCTTGCATTTCAAATAAAGATACCAAGAGAATGAAGAAAATGTGATAATAGGAGAAAATTAGAAATTTGCTTAAAATGGCATGCTCTATCTGAATCACGAAAGAAAAAAATTGGGTTCAGTGTCCCTTTAAGAATTAGGCCTTAAGACCCAGTTGTACTTCCTGTCCCTAATTTTTTTGAGCAGTGTGCGATTTTTGCCCAAGTGACTAAAATGTGTGCACACTGTTCTTGCATGTAGTCAAACTTGAAAATATTGTAAAAGTAGTAACACAATCTATCTCACATATAGACACACAGATACACACTCTCTTACTTACAGATACACACACTCCCTCACTCACACATACAGATACACACACACTCTAATACACACAGATACACACACTGATAAACATACATTCTTATACACACACTCTCACAAACACAGATACAAACACTCTCACACACACACACAGATACAAACACTCTCATACACAGATACATACACATATACAAACACTCTTACACACAGATACACACACTCCCTCACTCACACACACAGATACACACACTCCCTCACTCACACATACAGATACACACACACTCTAATACACACAGATACACACACTGATACACATACATTCTTATACACACACTCTCACAAACACAGATACAAACACTCTCACACACACACACAGATACAAACACTCTCATACACAGATACATACACATATACAAACACTCTTACACACAGATACACACACTCCCTCACTCACACACACAGATACACACACACACACAGATACTCACACTGATACACACACACACACACACACAGATACATACACATTCTTAAACACACAGATACACACAATGATACACACAGATACACACACACACAGATGAGTTGTATTGCAAGTCTGTGAGTCTTAGAAATAAGCTTATGAGCCTACCTAGGTTTACAAAGAGAAAAAAGCTAATTTTAAGATAAAAGTAAATTGGAAAGCTATCTGAATTATGAAAGTTTAATTTAAACTTTAATGTCCTTTTAAACATCAAATTATCTTGCCAGCATCCAGTGTAAGTGAAGCTGCTTCCTTGCTCCAAACGGCTCCTAAGGCATGCAGAGCACACCCTGCTCCCAATAACACAATAAGAATTGAACAAATTGTCAGCAGTACAGTAGAGTATCAAATTGACAGTAGTACAGTTTCACCAGGCTTACTTACCTTACTGCCGTCTCACCCCCACTACTTCATTTCAGTGCACTCACTGCATGCCACTCGTCAGTCGCTAAAGCTACAGACTGAACTGAAGTATGGGCGCATGTGGGTAATTTCCCGCCAGAAAACTAATGTTAGCAGTGCCACATTCCTAAAGAAGCCTAAAGCCATCACCAAAAAAAAACCTTACTAAAAAGAAAATGTCTTTGCCTTATGTGCACACTTTTAAGAGTTCTGTGTGCGCCCTATGAAAATGGTGTGCACATACACAAACCTTAGAGGGAAAAGTGGCCACTATGCAGTACATTTGTTATTATCACCTGTAAGCTTTTCAGAAGAGGACCTCCTTTTCTTGTATTTGCTTTATTTATATACTGTTTCTATATATCTTGTTTAACACGGGTCAGTATAACAATTTACCCCTACCCCATGTAACCAGCATAAAGACATTTGGTAGCTCTTGCAAATTAATGATAATAACAATAATACATTGCACACAGATATTACATTTTCCATTTGACTTTAGAAATAATAGTGAAGTCATCCAAATGCATTTTTTTATAAATAAGATATTATAATATGCATATTACTAGGATGGCATTGGTGGTTGTATAAGACAGTGAGAGCACTGGTAGTTATTCCTATTTTATATCCTATAGCGACTACTAGTCTTAAAGAAATATTTTTTTTGCAGTGCTCTTACCCCTAAGGCACAATAGTCTTAAAAAAACATTGAGAGCACACATACAGCTTTGAGGAAAATTAAACACACACATCTTCTTAGAATATACCATTGGGAACCCTACTTTTACTTCAAAATGCAGAAAATATGCACTTGTGTGGTATATTTTATCCCCAAATCACAAAGCTTTTGACAGATACAAAAAATATCACTTGATTTATTTATTTAGAAAAGTGACTTACTTTATGTTACAAATAAAGTTGGAAAGTCTACAGAGATTTGACCAAGGTTAGTATTTGTAGCCTTGAGACTTCAAAAATCAGGAAAATTCCAGCTAATTTTTATGTTCCACACTAGAATTGATAGTTCTCTCACATTCATTGTTAATTAGACTTATGGGGACATTAAACTCAAAATTAAAGGAAACATTTCATTTTATATGTGCATTGTACAAATGAGAGCTTCAGACACACTGAGGGTACATAGACGTAAAGGAATAAGATAATTTAGTATTATTTTTAATGTACTAACACGTTCAAATATACATCTCACATAGGACTGAATATTTATTGACATTAGTTGGATCCAAAAAATCAAATCATCTTGGACTTTGGAATAAAGAAAAAAAAAAAGGTCAAAATATAGGGCAATAATGGAGCAATTGGTCACACTTCTCAAATGAAAAAAACCCCCAAGACATTGGCCTAGATTCATAGAATCACAGATACTCATGAGGTTGTCAAAGGACCTTGCTATACAGGTGAGATGCTGTATGATATCCATTGAGCCTATCTTTACCTATATTCCCCTCTATGAAATCTTGCTTATGAAATGAGAACTTCTTGCAATTTGGAAAAAATGACAACTTCAGAAATTTACTTTATACACAGTTAAAGGGACAGTCAACACCCATGAAAACGTTATCCCATACCTTAAATCAACAACAAAAAATGAGCCTGCACCGCATCCCATCTTCAATAACACTAACGTTAGGTAGCTACTCTTAAATGAACATTTAGTTTTCAGCAGCAGATATGGCCGCCAAACTCCCCCCACTGTTACGTAGGAGGCTTCTTCTCTAAGTCTTCAGCCAATGAGAATCAAATCCTTGGCTAGATTCTTTAGCCGCATTCACGGAGACACTTTCTATTTCTAAAAGCGAGCGTACTACAATTATATAGCGCATGCGCATTAGAAATAGAACAGTGTCCCTGTGAACGAGTATTGATTAAAAACAAGAAGGGGACGGAGGAGGAGGGGGAGGAGTTTGGCAGATAAAGTTTTCATGGGTGTTGACTGTCCCTTTAATATAAGTTTAATTGTAAAATATCAACCTGTTTGTTTTTTATGAAAAAGTATTGCTGGATAGAAAATAAGATGCAGCATAAATCTTGCAAATGAAGAGCTGATTGGGTGCTTTCTGGGGTTGTGGTCAGAATTTTTCATTTATAGTTTTATTTTTTCTGTTTTAATGTATTTGTTCTATAACATTTTGAAGTGAAACTCTATGTACAGAGAGGTGACCGGTTCTGAGATACTGATTATAATGGCAATTTCATTAGTCTTTGAACTAAACAATGTACAATGTAGCAGGAAGCTTTTTCCACAAATATCTTAGGTTCAAAAGTTATAATACACTTGGGCCAATGATATTCTATTGGCTCCTGAGGAAGCAAACCCTTTTTCAACTACACTCTTGCGAGTATTTTCTATCTCATGGATGGTTAACCCCCCCTCCTTATTTTGGGTGACCACAACTCAAAAATCCCTCTGGATGTAAGAAGAACATATAAGAGAGAACCCTACAACCATAGCTAAACCTGACCCGGTTCCACTGGAAATTTTTAGGTAGTATATTATTTATTTTTTAATAGCCCAAAATTTATATGCAGCCCTTAAGGCTTCTAAAATATTGATCTGTGGCCCTGAGTGCTGGTTATTTGGCCATCCCTGATCTGTATAATAAAATATCATATATACAAGTTTAAAAAAAAAATATGGAAATGTAAAAGCAAATTAAGTTTAAATTGAAACTAATATAGCTGCTTCAGTTGTGTACTTCCTTTAAAAAAATGCATGGTACAGCAGTGGCATCTCCATGATTTTATTTTAGGGGGAGCACATGGGGGAGCAACCATTATGGTGTGAGGGGGCTAGTGCCCCCCCCCCTGTGGACCACTATTGTACAACCAATATCCATTATCAGGAAGCCCCTATCAGTCAAGGAACTTTACTAGGACGTACACAACTGACAATGTTTTGTTAGTTTGAGCTTCAACTACTTTTACTTCACAGTTTTTTCAGACTAAAAAAATCTGCATGTTTCAATAACGCTCTTTCATATTGAAGATAGAAAATCTTTAAGTACAAGATCCTTTAAGTGGGTCTTCAATTGGTGTGTATCTTTACTGCTACCGATTGCCTGAACCCTGATAAATATGTTAGTAAAATGCCAGAAAATACTTTTAAATGCAGATCTTTTCTAATGTTGTGCTCTATTGCTGATTTATTTATTTATTTATTTATTTATATATATATATATATATATATATATATATATATATATATATATATATATATATATATACATACAGTATAAATATATATATATATATATATATATATATATATATATATATATATATATATATATATATATATATATATATATATATATATATATAATAAAAGGATTTTTTTAAATACTTTAATGTCATTTTAAATAAAAATCAATACATTTTGGGTTTAGAAACAACTCACTAGTAAAAAAAAAAAAAGCCAGAAGGCGTCACTTATAACTATAAAATATAGCGATTTGGGAATATTAAATATTAATTTCATTGACATTGACAGTTGCTCACTGGGATGTTCATGAAAGCTTCTGTTTTCCATAAAGAAAATCCTCTAGTCCATAAATACTTCATAATTCCCTGGAAAAAACAATTTGCACGCTGTCTTTCTTTTTCCAACTGCTTGCAGTGCATGATTTAGTTGTAGTGTAAAAAAAAAAGTAATTCTCCTTTTTCATATAAATGGACATTTCTATGGGGATGATTGTTAGACATCAAATCACCAGCCTTCATATACATTCCCATAGTTGGTTCTTTAATGGTGCTTCTCTGGCCTCCATATGTCTGGGCTTGACAGACTAACTCAGGCAGAGGTGTGTGGGGCAAGGTCTGGATCAAATCCATCCAGGAATGTAACTGCACTATTTTTTACAATAACAATAATAAAAAAATGATGTGTTTGGGACCCGCTTTCATTTGGTTATTTGTATCAGTTCATGGTGCACATAAACCCAGTAAATACTATATAATACAGCAGGAGTAGAAATGCCCAGAAACTACATTGCATTTTATAGATGGTGATGGTGCCTGTGATTGGCTGTAACACTTCCAAATATGAGTTTGTCTGAAGGAACTCCCAGGATTTCCAAATAAATGTTGGTGTGACAACACTTCTCCATATCTATAAATGAATGTCTAAACACTCTGTCCTGCATTCCTAACTTGTCAAAGATCTCTTCACTAGGTTTTCCTATTCCAGGTTATTAAAATCCAGCTTTAAATCTGTTTGTCTAGAGAATTCCTATGGTTTCTTTATTACTATAAAAAAACATGTGACTTTGTAGTGAGAAACAGTGTGAAAATAAAATCTAAGAGGCCACTTTGGGGGTTTATAAAGTCCAGTATGAGCAGTCACAATGACTTTACAAGAGCTTTTCATATTGGTTGCAATAACAATTGTATTCCACTTGTAATCTAGGCCTTAGCATAGGAATAAGAAGGCATGCCATAGAACTTCCTATTAAAATTTGCTTCCAGACCTAATTATGATAAAACTACATACAGTATATATATATATATATATATATATATATATATATATATATATATATATATATATATATATATATATATATATATATATATATATATTTTAATATAAACACACAGAAAAAGTCCAGCACTCACTCACAAGCTCTCAACTAAGATAAAAAGCATCAATGGAAGAATTAGTTACCGCATCTGGCCAAATGGGAAAAGCCCAGGTACCTCGTCAAGGTTTCTTCCAATAAACCTGGGTCCCTAAACAGCCACACAATGCAGACTCACAATCAAACAACTGTGAAAAAAAGCAACTGTGAAAAAATGGAGGGTGCACAGGCTTATGTAATTTCCCCAAACATATACAAAACATGGGGTGGGGTCAGCACTCTCAGGCCGGACCGGGTACACATCCTATGACCCTGCAACATGCACAGCCCTGGGTGCAAACCAGCACTCTCAGGAAGCTGCACTGTCACCACAGTCACAGGCAGTTAACCCCAGTCAGGCCTGGGTGCAAGGCCCAAACAGGGAAAATTACAAAAAAATATAGATTTTAATATTTTTTCACAGTTGTTTGATTGTAAGCCTGCATTGTGTGGCTGTTTAGGGACCCAGGTTTATTGGAAGAAACCTTGACGAGGTACCTGGGCTTTTCCCATTTGGCCAGATGCGGTAACTAATTCTTCCATTGCTGCTTTTTATCTTAGTTGAGAGCTTGTGAGTGAGTGCTGGACTTTTTCTGTGTGTTTATATTAAAATATATATTTTTTGGGGGGGACTTCCGGGCGGCGGCCATGTCTAGTCGCACCACTGCATACTGCTCCAGCATGTCTAAGGTTTCTACTTGATTTTGTAATTCAGCTGTCCCATTCTCGTAACCACAAAATGGGTATATGACCTACTACAGATCCTGCATCTATTAAGCCTATTAAGCCAGAAATAGCTGTTGGTATCAGCGCCCGGAACATCACAGCAATACAGGAGGTTGAGGCCTCTATTAAACCCCCCGGCGAGGCACCTTCCGGCCTTGTCGTTAGGCAGCACTCAGTGCTGAATTCACCTACCATTTAACTGACAAACAACTACCATGGCGATTGCTTGTTGCATACTAGAGGAACTGAGGGCACTGTTGCATGAACATCAGCTCGCTTTTACGGAGACTATGCGCACTGCCTTTGACCTACGCAGCTCAGATGCCTCGACTGCGACACAGAAGAGGCTGGTGGATGCGGTCCTAAATGAGTGGGGATACAAAGAGGAGATCCCGATCGCTATCATAGTGGCTAGTGATCCGACGAAAGACATTAGCGCTTCTGCAGAGATAGTTCATGAGCTTACACCCAAAGATCTCAAGAGCCTTGCGATATTCTTTACACAGGAACCTGGTGAGAGGAACCAGCATATTGCCCTGGAGGCAGCAGGACAATCACCCGGTAAGGGTTCTATCTCATATCAGAGACGCCTCCCTAAGAGACTGCGAAGCGGTCAGCACCATAATGCATGTCATCCCTTACTTGGTAGCGTATCATGGGGAGTACAATTAAGGACTCTGCAGCTCTCATTAATTTCGAGTGTTTGGCTTGTTCTGGGTAGCAGTGCGTACAATCGCACTGGTGTTGGTTAATATAAGAGTCCCAGTTCCCTGAGCTCTCCACACACTATGAATAACCAAGTGATTATGATATGCAAAACTTCACTGTTTTTTCTTCTTTTTTGACACCGGACTTAACTTTTCCTACTGTCCAGCATGAAGCCTTATGGGACTGTTGCTTGTTACTAACGCTATTTTCTCCAAAAGTTGTACCTTACACTATTTAATTGTGCATACCTATTATTATAGTCTCTGTTTCACTTATTAGCACTCCATAATTGTCACTAATTTTTCCTGTTCCTGTCTTCTTTTTGCCAATATAACTGCTACCACGCAAATAATAGATACAGGTTTATTACTGTCCCTTAGCTATGTCATTCTAAAATGATGCCATGACTTTGGAGTGTGGAGGTCCTGCCGTCTGCGGCCGGGATGGCGGACTATCTCTGCTCTATTATAATTCCTCACAACTAATTACATGGACATGGCTGAGAATAAGCTTAGATTGCACCTTTGTTCCATATCAAATCGTTCCCATAACGCCCAATAGGTTTTAGATAGACTTATGGACTTTGTATTATTACTCTTGACCTTAATGAGTTTAAAAAAAAAAAAAATATGAAGCACATTATATTTTGAATTTAATTCATCTAGGTACTACTTCCAACATGCTCATTAAGGCTATCCCTCTCTAGTTCAATTAAGTATACTGTTTCTATCGCAAAACTCTCTGACATGCACCTCTCAACAATTATCTCAGATTAAATTATTATAGAAACCCCCTTTACTCAAACTTATTATTTTAATTGGGCTCAGCGCCACTTGTATGCTCAATATTATAGAACCTATATAAAATTAAAATTGTGTTTATGCTTTATGGCCCGAAGCTTGTTATATTGTTATGTTCACTAGGTATGTACGGTCTTACTGATATTATTCACAGTTGTTTTGTCCATAGCAGATTATTTTAGAGTGTTTAATATTAATCTTACCTTGGTTTGAACATTTTACAGTTCTAATCCTTAAATTTAAAAAAAAAAAAAAAAAGAGGTTCTCATTTAAAGATCCAAGAGTGGTCTTTCATATTTGAAATAGCCCCCTACATATAGTTATATTTCTCTCCTTGAGGTCCAAGAGTGTCCTCTCTTACCACCTAGGGAGCATACAGAATATTAGGCATTATATTCCCATACCATTCCTTTGACTTTTCTTTTCAGATATGTATTATGTTCCTATTCAGAACTGTATCACAATCTACCTGTATTATGTTAATGCTATGTTCTGTTTAATATATTCTATGTATGCCTTCTTCAGAACTTAATAAAAAAAATAAAAAAAATATATATATATTTTTCTGTAATTTTCCCTGTTTGGGCCTTGCACCCAGGCCTGACTGGGGTTAACTGCCTGTGACTGTGGTGACAGTGCAGCTTCCTGAGAGTGCTGGTTTGCGCCCAGGGCTGTGCATGTTGCAGGGTCATATGTGTACCCGGTCCGGCCTGAGAGTGCTGACCCCACCCCATGTTTTGTGTATATATATATATATATATATATATATATATATGAGTTGGTCCCTCTTTGAGGCTATAACAGAACCAACTCTTCTGTGAACGGTTTCCACAAGATTTTGGCACTGAGGCTAGGGTTCTGTGCAGGTCACCAAACTTGTCAAACCATGTCTTTGTGGACCTCACTTTGTGCACAGGAGCACAGTCATGCTAGAACAAGAAAGGGTCTATCAAAAACTTTTGCCACAAAGTTGTAAGCACCCAATTGTCTAAATTGTCTTTGTATCCTGCAGCATTGAGGATCTTTCACTGGAACTTGGGGCCAAGCCCAAACAATAAAAAATCTGTCCCAGACCATTATAACTTCACCACCAAACTTTACAGTAGGCACTAGGGATTCCGGTAAGTAGCGTTCTTGTGGAAACTTCCACACCCAGAATCTTATATGAGTGCAAGATAGTGAAGAATGATTCATCACTCCATAGAATACTGCTTCAGAGTCCAGTGGTGGCATAACTTACACCACTCTAGCCAATGCTTAGCATTGTGCATGTTGATGTGAGGCTTGTGTGCAGCTGCTCGGCCATGGAAATGTATTTTATGAAGACCCTGACACATTGTTCTTGTGCTGATGTTGCTTCCAGATGCAGTCTTGAACATTGTAGTGAGTGATGCAACAGATGATAATCGATTTTTCAACATTACGCACTTCACCACTCATGAGCCCGACTGTATGAGTTTGTGATCTACCAACTCATGGCTGGGCTGTTGTTGCTCCTAGATGCTAAAATAACAGCACTTACAGTTGAGTGGGACAGATTTATAAGTGCTGAACTCTCCCAGACGGACATGAGGCAAATAATGGAATCCTATGACAATTTTAAAGTCCAAAAACTTAGTAGTAAGGGTGTCTATAGTTTTGGCCATACATATTATTATATTATATATTTCCTTATATAGAGGCAAGATCATAACTCCTCACTATTATGCTTGCCTGGAATTTTATGCAGAGATCCTCTTCGTTCACTGTAAATGATTGACTGGCAACAGAAATAATATTTTCCCACTATGGGCTAGATTACAAGTAGGGTGCAAATGCACAAGCGGTATCAGGTTTTCGCGATCATTTCCACACAGTTTAAATTGCGCTCATATTACGAGTTGAAGGTAATGCGAACGTGTGAGCACAATCGTGATTTACACCAGAATGATTTACTGTGATCTCTGAGCTCTGGTTAACTGTTACGCGAAACATAAAAGTGTCACAAAACACATATAAAGTACATTAAAAAGTATAGTTACACTCAGATTAAAACCATCTAATAAAAATGATTCAATAATAATATTGCACACAAAAGTTATAAAGGCTCAAGGATAGGAGGAGGTCTCAGGTGTTAGAAAATAAAAGGCAGGCAAAGGGCTTTAACATTGAGATACATATACATTTCTAAAGATCTATATGTATGTATATATAAGTCTATAAATGTGTACATATGTATTTATTATTGTATATATGCATTTACAGACATATGTACACATATAAATAAAAATAAATACATATATAGACATATATATGTGCATTGGCGCCCTTTGCCTTTAAGTAGATGAAAGCATGTAAAACCATATTTACGCAATAATAATATTTAATAAAGTTTTTACCATGTATTTACTGTAAATATTTCACATTCCAATGTTCAGCACATAGCAGAATATGTTCTATGTATCTATAAATAGATATTCCTATATATATATATATATATATATATATATATATATATATATATATATATATATATATATATATATATATATATATATATATATATATAGGTATAGATATAGATTTACCAAAAAAAAATCAGATATATGTAGCAATATTAGTTTATGAATAAATAGAACATATTCTTCTATGTGAAGAACATTGGAATGTGAAATATTCATATTTTCCTGTCGGGTTAGCGCACATGAGAATATGCGATCGTGTTTGCGCGATAGTGGGGTTTTCTTTCCACTATTTTTATCTATTGACTTCTAGGGGGAATACGTGAACGTACACGCAATATTCTAACTTTGGATTTTTGCGCTAATCGGGTTAGTGCGAGAGCGAAAATAATTTACTTTCAACTCATAATACAAGCACAACCCGACGAGCGCAAACATCTTAGTTCTAGCACAATTAATGCTCAAGCGGGAGCGTTAATTTGCACTCGTAATCTGGCCCTATTTGTTATTTTGCACTGCATTAAACCTTTACATGTTACACATGATTGCTGTGCAATACATGCAGGGATACTTGCACCTCACTATGCATCATTGTTTGCCACAGTATGGAGAGACCCTCTCTGCATTCTATTTATTGTAGTTTGTCAGTGAATGCAGTTATACTCTCCCCATTTGTACATTGTTATTTGGCACTGCATGCAGTCATACTCTCCCCATTTGTACACTGTTGTTTGGCACTGCATGCAGTCATACTCTCCCCATTTGTACATTGTTGTTTGGCACTGCATGCAGTCATACTCTCCCCATTTGTACATTGTTGTTTGGCACTGCATGCAGTCATACTCTCCCTACTTCTACATTGTTGTTTGGCACTGTATGCAGTCATACTCTCCACATTTGTACATTGTTGTTTGGCACTGCATGCAGTCATACTCTCCCCATTTGTACATTGTTGTTTGGCACTGTATGCAGTCATACTCTCCACATTTGTACATTGTTATTTGGCAGTGCATGCAGTCATACTCTCCCCATTTGTACTTTGTTGTTTTACACTGTATGCAGTAATACTCTCCCCATTTGTACATTGTTGTTTGGGACTGCATGCAGTCATACTCTCCCCATTTGTACACTGTTTGTCATTGCATGCAGTCATACTCCCCTCATTTGTACACTGTTGTTTGTCATTGCATGCAGTTATACTCTCCCCATGTGTACATTGTTGTTTGGCACTGCATGCAGTCATACTCTCCCCATTTGTACATAGTTGTTTTGCACTGCATGCAGTCATACTCTCCCCATTTGTACACTGTTGTTTGGCACTGCATGCAGTAATACTCTCCCCATTTGTACATTGTTGTTTGGCACTGAATACAGTCATACTATCCCCATTTGTACATTGTTGTTTGGCACTGCATGCAGTCATACTCCCCTCATTTGTACACTGTTGTTTGTCATTGCATGCAGTTATACTCTCCCCATGTGTACATTGTTGTTTGGCACTGCATGCAGTCATACTCTCCCCATTTGTACATAGTTGTTTTGCACTGCATGCAGTCATACTCTCCCCATTTGTACACTGTTGTTTGGCACTGCATGCAGTAATACTCTCCCCATTTGTACATTGTTGTTTGGCACTGAATACAGTCATACTATCCCCATTTGTACATTGTTGTTTGGCACTGCATGCAGTCATACTCTCCCCATTTGTACACTGTTGTTTGGCACTGCATGCAGTCATACTCTCCCCATTTGTACACTGTTGTTTGGCACTGCATGCAGTCATACTCTCCCCATTTGTACATTGTTGTTTCGCACTGCATACAGTCATACTATATCCATTTGTACATTGCCGTTATGCAGAATTCCTTTCTCTTTCGTTACCAAAACATTGTGCAGCAACTCTTTTCTCTTTGCATTTTTGACTATTGTAACTTGTAGGGAACCTCTCTCTCCTTATGTACCTTTGCCTGGCACTGCAGGAGGAAAGTTCTCTTCTCATTTGCTGATTGCAATGTTATACTCTTGCAACATATTATTTACCCTGCTGATAAAAGCCAAGGCTACACTGATGCAATCTCTTGATTTACAACAGCGATTAAAAAGAAAGGTACGTCTCCACTAATAAAAGAGAAAGGTCTGAGGTTTAACATTGTTTCCTAATGGTTTCATGAGTCTATCCAGCTGTCAGAAAAAAGAGAAAAAAAAGGCGTAACCACTACGAGAAACAGAAAGGACATTTCCACCGCAAGTTTATGAGGTTTAGCATCATTTACTAGTCATAGCATGATTCTTAGCAATCTACTGCTGTGATCATGTTAAACTTTTAAAAGTATTGTTTCCAGCTACTACAAGCAACATTAAAAACAAATGATTGTTAAATTATACCCATCATAATGAAACCATAAGAAAATAACTATTTTTAAAGGGATACTAACCCCACGTTTTTTCTTTCATGATTCAGATAGAGTATACAATTTTAAGCAACTTTCTAATTTACTCATAGTATCAATTTTTCTTTGTTCTCATTTTATCTTGATTTGAAAAAGCAGTAATAAAAGGTTAGGAGCCGGCCCATTTTTTTAGTTCAGCACCTTGGTAGAGCTGCTGACTGGTTTGCTACATTTAGCCACAAATCAGCAAGTGTTACCCATGTGCTGAACCAAAAATGGTCTGGCTCTAAAGCTTACAGTACTGCTTTTTCAAATCAAGATAGCATGAGAACAAAGAAAAATTTATAATAGGAGTAAATTAGAAAGTTGCTTAAAATATCATGCTCTATCTGAATCATGAAAGAAAAAAACTGGGTTTAGTATCCCTTTAACATTGCAATATTATAACTGTAATATATATAACGTCACCAGCATTTTCACTTTTCATGACATAATTCAAAACAAGATGTAAAGCTTAGATTTCTATTAACAAACTGTCTAGGATATTCAAAGGCACTATTATAAAGATCCATACAGGATATTTATAGCTCCAAGGTAGTATTCATTTAAAATAGTTCTTTTAAATAGTCATTTACATTTTGTTTTATTTTTAAAGTCACTAATTTATTTAAATGTATTTGCAAATATTATTGTGCAACAATTTGAAGGGACATTATAAAGGAATTAAATAGTAACAGAAGTCAAAAGTAAACTTTCATGATTTTGCTATAAAATTGTAAAATATTTTCCAATTTTTATTTATTTTTTTATTTATAAAATATTTTACCAGGAAGGATACATTGAGATTTCTCTCATTTTCAAGTATGTCCTGGGTCCACAAAACATTGCATTGATACAATAGGGTACAATAAAATACAAAAACAATATTAACCCCTTGAGTGCTAACGATGGCTCTGAGCCGTCGCAGAGTTTCCCACTCTGGTGCTAGCACTCTGCCACCTTGAGGGAGATCTGGGAGCTCCCACCTGCTCCTACCCTGGTGATTGGGCCTACATAGTGACAGGCATCGCCGGGGCTTCACGTTATGCATGGTAACATCACGCGCAATGACGTGATGACGTCACCGCGCAACTTTATACTTAACAATGTTAAGTATAGGAGCAGGGGGCATGCTGCTTAGAAGCCTGTATCTCGGGCATCTAAGCAGCTACAGACCCATAAGACCCACTGTTGTAAAGGTAATCGTCTAACCTTTCCAACAGTGTAAGTCTTGGGGGTCTGAAAGAAAAAAAAGTAATTTTTTTTTTTAAAAAGTAAAAAAAATTTAAAAAAAACTTAGCACCCAGGTGGGAAAGTGCTTAGCACTCAAAGGGTTAATACACACTATATACAAAATTTTACATAGAACAGGTAGGAAATATATTATCAACAATGACAGGTGCATTCTGTTTTGAGATATGCAGAGAGAGATCTCTTAAAGGATTTTAGGCTTGGGGAAGGTTTGATAGTGTGCGGGAGGTCGTTCCATAATTGTGGTGCTCTGTAGGAAAAGGAGGATTGAGCTGCTTTCTTTTTATATTGAGGCAAACTAACGGCTAGATTAGGAGTTTTGCGTTAGGAGCTATGCGGTGCTAACGAGCAGTTTTGTCTCACTGCTCACTTACCTGCACCGTTGGTATTACGGGTTTTTACAAACCCGGCATTAAAAGGCAAGAAGTGAGCGTAGAGCAAAATTGTGCTCCTTACCACACTCCAATGCCGTGCTGCTTAAGTCAGCAGTGAGCTGGTCGTACATGCCCAGTTTATTAAGGTGGGTTTACAGTGCAGGTGCATATACTACATACCCATTATCAATGATTGGCATCAGCATTTGCTGTTCAATATTTTCCTTTACTGTAGGGCTTAGGCAGGATTTTTTTCTGTACAGGGCAACTTTGGATAAAGTTTAGATGCAAGTTTTTCTATGTGGAGGCCAAAAGATAGATTGGGGTCTAACAACATACCCAAGTATTTGAAAGAGTGGACTGCGGTCAGTGTGCAATTTGAGTTTGTTTTGATGCATAGATGGGAATTTTGTAGTTTGTGTAATTTAGGTACTGTTCCAAAGATCATTCTGACAGTTAGGAAGAGTATGTTTTTTGAGATCCATTTTCTACCTCTGTGAACTGGTCTTGGAGCACTGCCTCAAGCTGCGGTAGATCGGATTTGCTTGCTTAGAATGCTGTGTCGTCTGCATACATGTGTACAGTTGAGGATTTGCAGACATTAGGCAGATCATTTATAGGGAGGGAGGGAGGGAGTCACTGACAGAAATGGAGACATATTGTGATCGATCCGATACATATGATCGAAAACTAGGTTAGCGGACGATCACCAATACCTGAGGTTTTTTTTAGTTTGAGCAATAGAATGTTGTGGTCTACTGTGTCAAAGGCCTTTGCAAAATCAAGGAAAATAGCTCCAGTTAGGTCTCCTTGTTCCATGCCAGTTTGGATGTTGTTGCAAACTTTTATGAGAGCAGTTGTAGTGGAGTGATTCGGGCGAAAACTTGATTGATCAGGGGTTAGATAGTTAGATTGTTGGTAATACTGACATAGTTGCATATGGATGCATTTTTCTAAGATTTTTGACAATACTGGGAGCAACGATATTGGGCGATAGTTAGAAACCAAGGTTATCTCACCACTTTTATGGATAGGCACTACGCTTGCAGTCTTCCAAAGTTTGGGTATGTATCCAGACACCAAGGATTCGTTAATTAGGGTTGTGACAGATTTAGCAATTGCCGGCTCACTGAGCTTCAACAGCATTTCTGGGATTTTATCAGGTCCAGACTGGTTTTTCATTTTTAGATTATTAAAGGGACAGTCAAGTCCAAAAAAAACGTTCATGATTTAAATAGGGCATGCAATTTTAAACAACTTCCCAATTTACTTTTATCGCCAATTCTGCTTTGTTCTCTTGGTATTCTTAGTTGAAAGCTAAACCTAGGAGGTTCATATGCTAATTTCTTAGACCTTGAAGACTGCCTCTAATCTGAATACATTTTGACCACTAGAGGGCATTAGTTCACGTTTCATATAGATAACATTGAGCTCATGCACGTAAAGTGACCTAGGTGTGAGCACTGATTGGCTAAACTGCATGTCTGTCAAAAGAACTGAAGTAAGGGGGCAGTCAGCAGAGGATTAGATACAAGATAATTACAGAGGTAAAACGTGTATTATTATAACTGTGTTGGATATGCAAAACTGGGGAATGGGTAATAAAGGGATTATCTTTCTTTTTAAACAACAAAAATTCTGGTGTTTACTGTCCCTTTAAGGTGTTTCTTAATAACATTGATGGGTACAGGTCTAAAATTTTACTTCTCTATATTGAGTCTTTGCATATGTATTGGGGCCTGATCCACATTTGTAGTTTCAGGATGTGAGTCATTTATTAGTTTGTCAATCAGGGTGGTGGAGCATCCGACAAAATAATTGTTAAAGGCATTTGCTACTTCTAAGGGAAGTTGCAGGGTTTTGTTGTCCACTTTGACAGTGGAGGGTTGGGAGTGGATTGGGGGGAGTTTGTAAGTTATTTATGACTTTCCAAAACTTTCTAGGGTTTGATATGTTATTGTTCAGATTTTCACAGAAATATTGGGCCTTGGCCAATTTTGTTTGTTTAGTGCATATATTTTGTCATTGTCTATATACACAGTGATCATAGAGCCAGTATGCTTGAACTTTGACCACAATGAATTTACTTCTTTATCTGTTATATGTCATTGTTATTCTTTTGCTTGGTCTCCTTGATCAAAGCTTGGCCACATGACAGCATACTGAAATAGGCTCATGAATGTGCATGTGTGTAGTAATGTTATATAATCAACCTATAGAGGGATCTTTAAAATACAGTAGCTTCAGCCACCCTATTGTAAAATAATATAGCAAACTAAGCTAATGCTGTATAGCTAGAAACACTGTTTAATAAAAAGACTGAACACAAACTGATTTTTTTCTGTCTTTAAATAGGACAAATACTAACAGTGTGTGCAGTAGTAGTAAATAAAGTCAGAGCTGTGGGTATTTCCTGCCGTCACTCAGCACTGTCTGCTGCAGCCTCCCTTCATAGGTTATTTGTATAATATTGTTACACATGCAGCTACATAGTGTCAGAACACATGCACACTCCTGACGTTGACTTCCATGCTTCTTTAAGTTATTTCTGACAGTACATTCTTAAAATTCCTGAGCACATGAATTTATTTCCAGGCACGGCAAAGTATTTGCTATAAAAGGGTCAGAGGTGATTTTAAACAATACTGATACTATACAATACTAATGAGGTGACCTGAACTGCTATGTCATAATCCTGCATTTGTTTTCAATTTTATTTTTTATTTCTCTTCTTTCTGCTGCACATCTCTCCTTATTATCCATGGAGCACTGATCCTGCAAAACATGTACTTATTTCAAGGGTAGATTGAACTTTTAAAATTTGGGGGTGATGAATGAGGTACATTGCACTAAACAAGGGGCACAGGGCACATAAGGTTCTAAAGTTATATGTATCATCAATGTGATTCTGGTAGGGATGTATATATATAAAGATGGTGTTTTTTACTCTCCTGTAACTCTCTTCTGGTATGTGAATAGACACCCTGTCATTCTGCAGCTATTCACTGCTCTCTGGTGTTTTTTACTCTCCTGTAACTCTCTTCTGGTATGTGAATAGAGACCCTGTCATTCTGCAGCTATTCACTGCTCTCTGGTGTTTTTTACTCTCCTGTAACTCTCTTCTGGTATGTGAATAGAGACCCTGTCATTCTGCAGCTATTCACTGCTCTCTGGTGTTTTTTACTCTCCTGTAACTCTCTTCTGGTATGTGAATAGAGACCCTGTCATTCTGCAGCTATTCACTGCTCTCTGGTGTTTTTTACTCTCCTGTAACTCTCTTCTGGTATGTGAATAGAGACCCCTTCATTCTGCAGCTATTCACTGCTCTCTGGTGTTTTTTACTCTCCTGTAACTCTCTTCTGGTATGTGAATAGAGACCCTGTCATTCTGCAGCTATTCACTGTTCTCTGGTGTTTTTTACTCTCCTGTAACTCTCTTCTGGTACATGAATATTTACATAGAGCAAATGATTTTAGTTTGTTAATTTAGTCTGTTGTACTGTTATCCAATGTGTTATTTCTAATGTTCATTTAACTGCCATGTGATGTCCAATCCTTATCAATACTTGCTATTATTCTAAAATGTATAGCTGTCTTATTCCATAGTTTTAACCTCCCCCAAATTTTATTGTCTGTTTACTTAACATCTCACCCTGACCAGACCAGAATCTAACTTTCCAATTGGCCTTTCCAATTGTCTTTGATTAGCAATCAACTAAATTTAGTGGACTCAGCTGACTGCCCTCCCTGCATATATTTCACACTAGTTTGGGATGTGCATTGCACAGGGGTGCATTACATGGGCAGTGTACATTGTAACAATAGCATATGTTCACATTTTCAAAGTGGACATTTTATAAGTGATTCACTAGCAATATAGCAATAGAATTATACAAGAACTGAACAAGGATTGGGCAAGGGGCAAGACACAAGGCAAGTACGTTTGTAATATTATGTTTGATATACCTTACTGTTTTCAAATGCGATTGCTACTGTAATACTGTGTCTTATGTGTTTAACTGGTTCCCTCTTTTGTAAAAATGCCTAATATCATCTTATTCCTTTTTGCTGCCTTCTGTCTCTATAACAAACTACATTACTCAATTACTCTTTCTCCCTCTCCACCTTCACTGTTCATTAGCCCATCTCTCTCACATTACTTTTGTACTCATGAACTTTACCTATTCCTAAACACTCTCTCTCCCCCCAGCACCTTGTCTCAAAAGCAGTCTCACTACTGCAAATCTGTATCTCATCTCATGTCACTCTCCCTCTTGCTTCTACTAACTGCTGGCGATATCTCCCCTAATCCTGGTCCCCAACAACTGCCTAGCCGTGCACATCCATGTGTACCATCCCACAGACTCAAAAAACAAAACTCTGACAACCTTACTCACATTCATCTTGCATCAAAAGCCACTTCCCCTTTCACTTGTGCACTTTGGAACTCTCGCTCTGTTTGCAACAAACTCACTTCTATACATGACCTCTTTATCTCCCGCTCCCTCAACCTTCTGGCCCTAACAGAAACCTGGCTCTCTCCCCTAGACACGGCATCCACTGCTGCTCTGTCACATGGGGGTCTCCACTTCAGCCACACTCCTAGGTCTGGTAATAGACAAGGAGGTGGTGTTGGTATTTTACTTTCCTCTCATTGCACCTTTCAACAAATACACCCCATCTCTTCCCTCACATTTTCTTCATTTGAAACCCACATGATTCGCTTATTCTCTCCTTTTTCTATATGTGTCGCAGTCATATACCGTCCTCCTGGCTCCTCAACTCAATTTCTAGATCACTTGGCTGCATGGCTACCTTATTTCCTTTCCTCAGATACCCCTTCCCTCATTCTTGGTGACTTCAACATCCCTCTTGACAATCCCACTGCCTCCTCGGCAAAACAACTTCTGCAACTCACTTCCTCTTTTGGTTTGTCACAATGGACTGATTCTCCCACTCACAAAGATGGTCACTCCCTTGACCTGATCTTTAGCTATCGATGCACCCTCTCAAACTTCACAAACTCCCCCTTTCCTCTTTCTGACCACCATCTCCTTACTTGCAACATATCATCCCTCCCTACAACTCTCCCTCCTTCTGCTCCTCACACCAAACTTCACAGAAGCATTACGTCATTAGATCAACAACAGCTTTCTAATTCCATCAAACCTCTCCTCTCATCCTTCTCCTCCTTTTCATGCCCTGACCAATCTATCTGCCACTATAATTCCACCCTTACATCCGTCCTTGACAATCTCGCCCCTCTTACCATAGCTCGGAAATCAAACACTCATCCTCAGCCCTGGCATACTCCACTGACACGATACCTACGCAGATGTTCCCGTACTGCTGAGCGGCACTGGAGAAAATCTAGGAGTTCAGCTGATTTTCAACCCTACAAATTTATCTTGAACTCCTACTACTCTGCCCTTAATTTCCATAAGCAACACTACTTCTCTACTCTTATCTCTAATCTTTCTTCAAACCCAAAACGTTTGTTCTCCACTTTCAATACTCTTCTCCGCCCTCCCCCACCTCCTAATACAACTTCTCTGTCAGCTCAAGACTTTGCCAACCACTTCAATAACAAAATCAACTCCATCAGAAATGAAATCAGCTCTCAACATAATTCTATTCCCTCACCCCCTCAAATGCTCTCAATCAACCACAACCCACATAACCTTAAACTTAGCTCATTCTCCCCTGTTACTGAGGAAGAAGTTTCGGCACTTATACTGCGCTCTCACCTCACTACCTGTCCCCTTGACCCTATCCCCTCACAGCTACTCCCCTCCCTCTCTGCCACCCTTACCCCTATACTCACACACACTTTCAACCTCTCCTTCAGCACTGGTATATTTCCTTCATCGCTGAAACATGCACTGGTCACACCTATCCTCAAAAATCCTTCCCTTGATCCTACCTCCCCATCCAACTACCGCCCTATTTCCATCCTCCCTCTTGCATCAAAGCTTCTCGAAAAACTAGCTTATGCACGCCTTTCCCATTTCCTTACAATAAACTCCCTCCTTGACCCATTGCAATCTGGATTTCGTCCCCATCACTCCACAGAAACAGCAATTGTTAAGGTTACCAACGACCTACTTACAGCAAAATCAAAAGGCCACTTCTCTCTGCTTATTCTCCTTGATCTGCCTGCAGCCTTTGACACTGTTGACCACCCTCTCTTGCTCCAAACCCTCCAATCCTTCGGCATATGTGACACAGCCCTCTCGTGGTTCTCTTCCTACCTGTCAAACCGTACATTTAGTGTAGCCTTCTCTGGGGCTTCCTCTGCCCCGTCACCACTTTCTGTCGGAGTACCGCAAGGCTCTGTCCTTGGTCCCCTTCTCTTCTCAATCTACACGTCATCACTAGGTTCCCTAATAAAGTCCCATGGTTTACAATATCATTTGTATGCAGACGACACCCAAATCTACTTCTCTGCACCAGACCTTTCTCATTCCTTGCTAACCCGTGTCACTAACTGTCTTTCTCACATCTCCAACTGGATGTCCTCTCACTACCTCAAGCTAAATCTCTCCAAAACTGAGCTCCTTATTTTCCCCCCTTCTTCAAAACTCTCCACCCCCAATCTCTCTATAACTGTCGACAACTCCATCATTACCCCTACCCCGCATGCCCGATGTCTCGGGGTCACATTTGACTCAGATCTTTCTTTCACTCCTCACATTCAGTCTTTGGCTAAAGCCTGCCGCTTCCACCTTAAAAACATCTCTAAAATTAGACACTTCCTTACACAAGACACAACTAAGATTTTAATCCACTCTCTCATCCTCTCCCGCCTCGATTACTGCAACTCTGTCCTCTCTGGTCTCCCCACCTACCGCCTAGCTCCTTTACAATCCTTAATGAATGCCTCTGCCAGACTCATCTTCCTTACAAGTCGCTCTTCATCTGCTGCACCTCTCTGCCAATCTCTTCACTGGCTTCCTCTTGCCTCTAGGATCAAACACAAAATTCTCACTCTGACATACAAAGCCCTCAACTGCACTGCACCCCCCTATATCTCAGATCTTGTCTCCAGATACTCTCCTTCCCGTCCCCTTCTCTCTGCTCAAGACCCCCTACTCTCCTCCTCTCTTGTCACCTCATCACACTCCCGTTTACAGGACTTCTCCAGACTGGCTCCCATCTTGTGGAACTCTCTGCCTCGCTCCACAAGACTCTCTTCTAGTTTTAAAAGCTTCAAGTGCTCCCTAAAGACTCTACTGTTCAGGGATGCATAAAACCTACGCTAACCTTACTTTATACCAGTTCCACTCCTCCATTGCTATCCCCTGAACCACCCTAGCATGTAAGCTTAAGAGTCCAGCTGTTTGTTGATCACCTTCTCAAGAGCTGACTACAACAGTGCAACTCTTGGCAGGGCCCTCTACCCATTTGATCCCTATAACTGTTTTTTTTTGTACTCCGCCTTTGTTAATAGCGTTGCGGAATCTGTTGGCGCTCTACAAATAACCGATGATAATAATAATAATAATAATATATATATATATAAAACAGATAGATATAGAATAAACAGTGTGTGTGTGTATATATATATATATATATATATATATATGTATATACCCTTTTTGTAGGGCCAGATTACAAGTGGAGCGGTATTTAACACTACCGCTTGCACGCTAACTCTGCTAGAAGTAAGCTTTTTGTGCGCGTCAAATAGCAGACGTATTACAAGTTGAAAGTAAACTGTTGTCACACAAACGCTAACCCAATGTGTGCAAAAAGCCGAACTTTTGTGCATTAACGTATTCACCCTACTCGCGTGCAAACCCGATTACATTTTCTTCACACTCTTCAATGTGCCTCGAGAAAAAACACAAATTATGGTGCAATAATGTTTAGCACAAGATCCGCTTCAAAAGGAATGTGTTCACTAGGAAGCCAACTTGAATTCAGGAAATTTATTGAAGACTGTTACTAGTGTTTGAAGCAGGTTTTGTGCTAAATGGTATTGCACCATCATTTGTGCTCTTTCTCAAGGTACATTGAGCAGTGTAAAGTTGATCACTTACCTGCAGAGGCTGGAGTCGCCATAGAATACCTATTTGTCATATTGGAGAAACCAAGACTGCCAACGACCCAAAGGGAAGTTTATGTGTAATTTTATTTCCTATCTTGCTGTATCTTTACTGTTATTTATAGTTGTATTTTCTTCCTATGCTGATGAGTTTTGAACCTCAAGCCCCAAGTCTGATAACAAAATCTAAGAGATCAGCTTAAAAAATTTCTTCATTTAGAGTAATCAAAGATATTGATTATGATTTATAACTTAGTTTAGTAGGCTATGAAGTAATAAGTAGAAAGTAGGTAAACAGCCCAGCACTTTGGGATTTTGCAGCACTATACCAATAAATTATAATAATAATAACCCTTCCAAATGGTTTGGTTTACAAATAATTATGTTTCCTTATATGTTATCCCAGACCAAACATCAGTAGCTCCAAGAGCTATGTGTTAGTTTTAGATATTGTTATCTAGTAATTAATCTAAACAAGAAGCCAGCAATTTCCTAAGTACAAAAATACCCATGGAACTCTCACCTCCCTGAACTTCGAACATGATATAAAAGTAGACATGTATTGACATGGGCACACCAATATTCTTGTCAAAAAGATAATGAATTGCACCTCATGGTGAAAGTATAAAACACATAGATACAGATTCTGATAAAAGATACAAATACTATCTCCTGGCCTGTCAAAGTGCCTCTCCACACAAAAAGCTTATTTAAAGGAACAGAAAAGTATATACAGTACTGTGCAAAAGTCTTAGGCCTTCATTAGATTTGTTGTTTTAGCAATGGTATAATGACCATATATAATTACTTCTCAGTCTCTTTATTAGAATACAATGAGAAAATTCAGGATATTTGTATGCAGTATCAAAAAACAGAAACAAATCAGAAAAAACAGCTTCTATAGGCTAAAGTGGCAAGAATTTAGTGTGAGATCCCCTTAGACTTGAGCAAACGTAGGAACCTGGCTCTCGTAAACCTAAATGGAATAGAACCCTAATTCATGTCATTGCTAACACCTGTATTTGTCCTACAATTTCATGTGAAAATGACTGCTGTGAAAAAGGCCTATTACACCAGGTTTGTGCAAGACATGCTTGAGCATTGAGTTTAATTCATTGGAAGCTTAGTAATAAGACCAACTTTCAATCACATCATTCCATTCAAAATGCCAAATATAACAGCATTTGACAGACCTAAAATCATGCTTTTGCATATTTGGAGAGAAAAACAGCTGATAAAGCACTGACAGTCATGGACTGATCTCAACATAGTCCAGACCTGAATAATAGAGGCAGTATGGGATCACCTGGACAGTGAAATAAATAAAAGACAACCTAAATCTAAAGAAGATCTTTGGAAAGTGCTGAAAGAAGCCTGGTATAATATACCAGAAGTTTACTTCAGAAAACTTCAGGACAGCCTCCCCCAAAAGAGTTCAAGATGTGCTTAGAGCCAAGGGAGGTCACAATAAATACTGACTTTTGCCTGAAAAGGCCATTTTGTTCTGAACATTTTTGTTTTTTAATATTTTGTGTACATATTTAACAACAATTTAGAATACAACCAGAGCATGGTATAGTCCTAAGCAATTTAGACAAACTCTTTGAGTTAAGTCTAACTTCCGAAGTAAAGGAGGTCCCTCTTTAGCAAGACTGAGTTGATATACACATCCAGAGTTTTATTTGTAAAGATTGGGGCTTAGCAGCTTAAAGTGCCATAGACAATCCCATAGAGTGAGTTTTCCATCAATCATTAAGACAAGTGCCCTTCAATACCGCTTTCTGGCACAGCAAAGCTTGTTACTTCACCCTCCTTGTGATCGTTAGCATCTGCTGCTGACTGAGGAATTCAAAAGAACATTAGTTGATGCAAGTTTGCTTGAAATAAAGGCGCTGGATTGTCTTGCAGGGGAGATGGCCACTGGGGGGCCCCAAGACGCAATTCTCCTCTAGAAGCAAAGGTGCAGAATTCAGATGAGAGGTTTTAGATGACATAAAATGGGCAGGAGTTTTTATTGCTGCATGGATCTCTTTAAGAAAATCAACTGTAAGTCTTTTTAATTTGCTTCTCACCTCGTTTAATGTTGCCGAAGCAGTCATTTGATCCAGCTAGTAGGTCTGGCGAGGAGTTCAGATGGTACAGCCTTCTAGCGGCTGCAGTATGACAGGGGGAGTGCAGAGAACTCCCATGTAGGCCACAGCCTCGAGTCACAACAGTCCTGATCAGGGCTGGAGGATCATTAAGACACCAGATTCTGTGTCAATCGATGCAGTATGAATCGCTGGGAAAGAAAAATATATTAGCTGCAGTGTCGGATGCTGTAGTAGTCCAGCTTTATTCGATAGATTAGCTTTTGTTCACTGGCAGCCTCAGATATTGCGGCTCAGCATAGCTACTGCCAGGACACCCACCCTCTCATTTATATTTTAATACATTTAGATTTAGATCCAGCAGTGATTTAACAAATGCTGATTATGTTTTGATAGTTTCAGAGTTACTTTAATTAGGATCATACTTTGTATATTTCTGTGTAGCTTTTACAGATTATATTGAACCTTGTATTTGCTGCATTGCAAGCTAAAATTGACAGTTTAAGAAAGTGGAAGGAACAGGGCAGTTCCCTTAGCCAAACAGGTGAGTTCCCAGGGAATGTCTGAGGCTCTCTCACAATCTTGTGAAATTTTGTAAGCAATTTACACAAACTGCTCTCACTGATTTATCTTGCCAGCTGTATGCAGGTGAAGTTTGCTCAAAATGCACATTACACTTATTTTAACTAACAGAAAAGTAATATATACTAAAATATAGACAAAAGCAAACATTTTGTTTTTAATTCATGGAAACTGAGTCTTTATATCAGCTCCAAGTGTTCTCCAGTTACCTTCTCTCTCCCATGTCAAATTTTGTATCCCAGAGAGCTTCTTTACTTTCCACGGAAATAATTTCTCATCTCTCTGGGACTTCCAGGGTCCTCCCCTTTTCTTAGAAAATGAATTGAGTTCAGCCCCTGTGAAGTCTTCTTTATAATATCTCTCCATACTAGTGTTTAATTATCTGGCCCATGGAAGGTAATGATGCTCTCTGGAAAACAAAGTGCAATGTAATTTGTAAAATATACGTATAAAAATACAAAGTATGAGACTAAGTATGATACTGCTATATTATACATCATAATAAAATACAAAATAGAAAGTGCAAAGTTTAAATGTAATAAAACGTAATCAGAATTGTAAAGAGATATAAAATAAAAAGAACAAAGTGTAAATGCAACAGAACTCTCATGTTATGCAATGCTATGAGCAAGATTTATCAAGCACAAGGAGAATTCTCTGTGTACGTCTCCTATGGGTTCTCATCAGCTCGCCTTTAGAAAAGCACAAATCAAAAAAATATTGTTGCTTTTTTTGAGCTTCTACATGGGTGAGTTGAGGAGATGTAAAGATTAATCTCTCCAGTCGGATTAGTACCTTCACCTTATTTATCGATGAAAATAAGCAACTATTCTCCATGTAAGTGTAATATGAATCAATAACAATATTTATACAACCCCACTAGTAGCTTTAACTCCCCTCTTCAAGAAACATGGAAGAAAATAGATCTGTTTTTATTATTTTGCAATTCTATTTTTGCTCCTATATATTTTTTGTGCCCTTTTATATATTATTTTTGCGCTCCAATATATTTATATTTGGCTCTCTTATATATATTGTTATTGTGCTTTGTTATGTAAAAACTGTCCGCTATAGGAGAAAATAAATGATAAATTTGTAACACGTTGAATCAATGAGGAGTACTATAGGAAATATGACTTAAACAATCTAATTTAACCGTTTTTTGGCGCAAGGAAAATTTTACAGTTGAACTTGCCCAATTTTAGGCTCATTTTAGAATGATAAATAGGGGCATTTATTTGTATGAACATTTTTAGGCGCAAATATAGGAGAATTGCAATGATATATCTTGCCATATATTGCAATGGGTTTGCCTCTCCTTTACATACAGAAATGCAGGGAACACCGGCTCTGAGAAGTTAAGCAAAATCTGACTTTTGAAAATTTCACTAGGGATCTCACAGTGCTGGAGGATCATTTTAGAATATCTCACCTGAGTGGCGAGGTTTTGAATATCAGGCCCTTAGGAACAAGCACTTAGTCATCTGTTCCTTATCTGAGGCATAAACACAAAATCATATAAATATAAATATAAATATAAAACTTTTAAGTATCGTATTTTAAATGTCCCAAGCAACCAACAATGTTTCAATCAATGTAGGGAAACATCACACACAGTTTCTTGTAAATGACAACGTTTCAGGCCTGCTAAGAACCCTTAATCATGTCTGAGTCTGTATAAATAGATCTCTGAATGCGGACTTAGACATGATTAAGGGTCTACAGCAGGCCCGAAACGTTGTCATTTACCAGCTGATGACCCATATGTGACAATCAGGGGCAGAACTACCTTTGGTGCAGCAGGTGTAGTGGCACCAGGGCCCAAGAGCTGGAGGGGGCCCATAAAAGCCAGCCTATACATAGGTTTATGCAGAATGTGTAGAATCCTAATGCTGGGAAGCCTTTTATTAGTGCAAGTTGCAGGTCCTTCTATCTATCCTCAAAATCATTATAATGAGCTGAACGTATTTTATTACTTTTGCTTTTTATTGAGTTACCTTTGGGGGGCCCCAAAAATCTTGCAACATGGCCCTTTATTGAGTAGGTTCGTTACTGGGGATAATAAAGGATTTATTTTAAAGGAATGGAGCCTGGAACTGAAGTCTCTTTCTTTGTACCAAGCAACCAACATTCAGTACTGCACTGCTCTAATAAAGCATAAAAAAGCAGCCATACAATTAAAAAAAAAAGACAATAAACTAATTAAAATGACAAAAATGCCATACTACTAATAAGTCCAGTGCTGAAGTTGGCAGCATAGCTCTGATGATACATGGACCACCATGTGTGTGAATTTCTTCCTGTTATTGCAGTCCTGACACACACCCCATGCTGAGCAAGGAGTTAATGTTTGGTTTAATTGAAACCCTTGTAAGTCAGTGACAGGCAGTGAGAGGAAGCCAGAATGAGCATGCTAATGAGGTGATGTCACTAGCAGACAGTGCTGCTGAGTCTTTGCAAGGTTTTCTTTCAGTGAATATTGTTGGCTTTGCATAGCATAGCAACAGCACAGGTGTGCTTCCAGCCTCCTCCTCTGGGAAGCTGGTAGCTGCGTACTCTGTCATTGCCCCACTGATCCTAGCTTCCCAGCTGCCTTATTTTCCATGCTTTCATTTCCAATGGGATGTTTTTTTTTCATTCTGCAAATAATGTCATGGTGTGAAAACAGGGAGGTTCTTCTGACATGAGACAGCAGACAGTGGAAGAGGTGAGGTTATATATTTTTTAATCAGTGATCTGCTATGCATGGCTTTTTAACCGCGTATACTGCTGGGATGTAAATAGTATAAATACTGTATATATAATGTGTGTGCCTATATATAAACATTTTTCTTATTCAAATGTAGATATTAATATGGTAAATATACAGAAAATTAATTAATAATCAATAATATAAAGTTAAGATTTGGAGTGTGTTCAAATGTAAAAATTATGTAAAAATCACAGGTTAGCAATTAATAATAAGCTGTATTTATAGATGTACTTCCAGCAATTTATATTATGACTAGTCCTAAAGCCCGTGTACACGGGCCATTTTTTTGCAGTACAGCGGTCCTACCCCTTGCTCTCTCTCTATCCCCCCTCTCTTTTGCTTTCTCTTTCTCCCCTCTCTTTTGCTCTCTCTTTCTCCTCTCTCTTTTGCTCTCTCTCTATTTCTCTCTCTCTCCCCTCTCTCTTACTGTCTCCCCCCTCTCTTTTGCTCTCTCTCTCTCCCCCCTCTCTTTTGCTCTCTCTCTCTCCCCCCTCTCTTTTGCTCTCTCTCTCTCCCCCCTCTCTTTTGCTCTTTCTCTCCCCCTCTCTTTTGCTCTCTCTCTCCCCCCTCTCTTTTGCTCTCTCTCTCCCCCCTCTCTTGCTCTCTCTCTCCCCCCCTCTCTTTTGCTCTCTCTCTCCCCCCTCTCTTTTGCTCTCTCTCTCCCCCCTTCTCTTTTGCTCTCTCTCCACCTCTTCTGCTCTCTCTCCCTCTCTTTTGCTGTCTCTCTCCCTCTCTTTTGCTCTCTCTCCTCTCGTTTGCTCTCTCTCTCCTCTCGTTTGCTCTCTCCCCCCTCTCTTTTGCTGTCTCTCCCCCTCTCTTTTGCTGTCTCTCTCCCCCTCTCTTTTGCTGTCTCTCTCCCCCCTCTCTTTTGCTGTCTCTCTCCCTCCTCTCTTTTGCTGTCTCTCTCCCCCCTCACTTTTGCTGTCTCTCTCCCCGCTCTCTTTTGCTGTCTCTCTCCCCCTCTCTTTTGCTGTCTCTCTCCCCCCTCTCTTTTGCTGTCTCTCTCCCCTCTCTCTTTTGCTGTCTCTCTCCCCCTCTCTTTTGCTGTCTCTCCCTCCCTCTCTCTCTATCCCCCATCTTCTGCTCTCTCTATCCACCTTCTTCAGAGCTCTCGGCAGCCGGCCCCAGCATCTGGCCCCTCCCGGCCCCACCCGCATCACTCCCGACCACGCCCACTCCACACCCATCCGGCCACGCCCACTCCACCACACAACGCCAGGTCAGTTGGAAGGCCAGGTGTGTTTGTCCTCGTGCGCAGTCTCTACTGCGCATGACAGCTTCGGACAAACACACTTGGCCTTTTATTATATAGGATTTTGTAACCCTACATTCACTTCATCATTAGGTTAAATGGCCTAATCGTTTTTCTGGTCAGTTTGTGTTCATATTTCTGGTATTCTTTTAGATACTTCCTTGCATACAACATATACTTCACATTCTGTATGCCCCTCTTTCCCTTTTCTTTTGTCCTGTTCAATATTTGTTGTGCCATTATCTCTCAGATTGTGCTGTTCATGATTGGCTGCTTGTTAGCATTCCCTAACTACCTAATTTTCTTACTAGCTTTAAAAAGGGCATTTATGACAGATTTTGTTTATTATTCAAATCATTCAAGTCACTACAACTTTTAAAAATGTGATTAGTATTTGTAAAGTTATTCATGTGTGTAAAACACTTTTTTGCACAGAGAGTGATAGGAAACATTTAGACAAGGCTACAGCCAAAATAACTGAACTGGGTTTTCCATTGGGTTTTAATTGCCTTAAATTTGAAGCATTTTGGAAGCTCTTCTTATTGATTGGAATATATGTAAAGGGTTTCTGTTTCAATTCCTAGAATTTGCACTAGAAACTCAAAAAACTTGTGTTTTTTTATGTATTTCTGTGGTATTTCAATCACAACATTTGCCTGAATTGTGTTATGATATTTCTATGTCATCTGCAACTACTTCAGTTGGTTAAGGAAATGCAGAAATATTTGTGACTTCATTACTTTTGTGGTCTTTTTTTTTAATATAATAAATCATCTCATACTGAATTGTTGTAAACATAGAAAAGTATTCACAGCTTAGGTGGCATATGATTGTATGATGACGCAACAACTAATATCATACATGATGTCATCTTAAACCTTGTTAATTACATCAGAGACTAATTCATACAGGAATATTTCATACTTTACCATTTAATTAATTTTAGATTTTGAAATATGGAAAAATTATTATAAACTAAATAATGTAATTGTTGCCATGCTGATAGCGATACTACAGTTTAATAACTCATATTTTGGGGAAATTTTTGTAGATTTTAAACTTGGGTTAACAGTATTGAATCTCATTATTTTATTTTATTATTTGCCCTTAAATATATGTGTGTTAAACAATACATTTTAATTTATTATTTTACATGACATCTTTATTTATTTATGAACGGATTTGTAAAGCCTGTTATTTTCTTTTAAAATGGTATATAGTTAGTATACACACAAAACTTATTTAATTGAAATATAATAATTTGAAATAATTACTATTGTAATAAAAAAAAGTAAAATCATATATAAAAAATATGTATTTTTTTCATTATTATTTTATTATCCTTGCTTGTAATTTGTTTATTGGTATCATAAACTTATCGTAAATGTATCATATAGTTGTAATGCTTTTATTATATTTTTCATATTATTTACTGATAAAAAAGAATATTTCTATGCAAGATTTATTTAGCTAGTATTCATCACAAAGTATGTAATATATTGTTATTTAGATTTTCTTTTTCAAATTATAGTTACATTTACTACTGTTACTGTTAATATTAATATGTGTCTGAGCTGCAGTATCAGCAATGATGAATGCCATTATATATAATGTAAAAGGACCATAAACACCTTGTAAATGCAAGATATTTCTGTTGTATTGCTATAGAACAACAGATCAATCAAGTAGAACGCCGACAGATTCCTGCAGCACTATAGCCAAGTGTAAATATTTTTAAAACAAATTAACATCTTGTTTTGCAATGAATTTTCAATAGTCAAACTCCACCACTTGCCTTATTTGGAGGAACCAATTCGAACTTGAGTCTGGATACATCAAAGCTTTATACAGTTTTTGCTATAGTATAAAGTGCATTACTTTGCAGTTGTGTTGTGCTGAACCTAATAAAATAAATATATAAATATATGTTCGCATTGAAAAAGTCTGCAGTGTGAATTGACAGCTCTTTGAATTAGAAAATCCACAATTTGCATGAAAGGGGTCAAAATTTATAATGGAAATATATTCTAAAGTTCTAATACCATGCATAACTAAACATTTTATATTAACATCTCAAACTCTTGTTTTAAACAATGATATACTTGGTGACATCCTATATTACATAATCTGTGATTTCATTAATGTAGGAGATATCATGTGTGGTGTAAGAATAAATTACAGTTCTGATTGGATTATGTCATGTGTCACAAGGGTTGTTGATGATGTCATAAGAAAAAACACTCACAAGGTGAGGGAGAATGATTTCAATTTAATTGCAATGTATTTATATTTCTTAGATATATTTCTCCTTAAAGAGATATAAAAGCAAATTGTTGTTCTTTCATGATTCGAATAGGGCATGCAATTTTAAGCAACTTTCTAATTTACTCCTATTATTATTTTATCTTTGTTCTCTTTGTATCTTTGTTTTAAAAAAGCAGGAATATACTCTTAGGAGCCAGCCCATTTTTGGTTCATCACCTGGATAAATGTAGACACCAATCAGCAAGTACTACCCAGGGGGCTGAATAAAAAATGGTCCGGCTCCTAAGCTTACATTCATGCTTTTTCAAATAAAGATAGCAAGAGAACAGAAAAAAAACTGATAATAGAAGTAAATTAGAAAGTTGCTACAAATTGCACGCTCTATCTGAATCATGAAATAAAGAAATTGGGTTTAATATCTCTTTATACACAAGATGAGGCACTTTCATGCAGTGTTAAGATTTCCACATCTGTCATCAATGCAGTATACAATGTAACGAGGACACCAAAGAACTGTATCTCACATGCATTCAAAATACGGCCAGACAGACTTTGTAATGCAGTAGGACCCGAGAATGTTGAGATGTTTTCAGGGGTAAAAAATTGTATTCATATTTTTTTCCGCTTCATTTCTTTCCAAAAAACAAGTGTTGCTAGGAACCGGTGAGAGATTTTGGCGGTTTAAAATGAGAGCTGAACTGCGATCACTCATTACCCATTCCATGCATTGCTTGATTTAATATGCCATTTTGTATGAAATGTAATTCAAATGGATAGATTTAATTGCAAAGAACCTTAAGAGTGAAAGGTGATGTAAACATGCACCCTGCTATTAAACATTATTATTAAAGCATTTTGCTAACACTACACTTAAACTGTCAGTGTGACTTCTGTAATTGCAAAATACATTATCCATCTAGTAAATGTCTAACAAAAACATGAGTAAAAGTTAGACTGGAAATGCAGGTGGAGAATATGAGCTGTATTTCACGAGGTGTCTAAACAAGTTAATGGTAATTACTAAAAAAAAGGGTCACACTCATTCAGACCATACCATAAATCCAAAGTAAATGGTGTTGATTTTTTTTTTTTTTTTAAACAGACTTTTTTGTGTGTATGAAATAATCTAGTATATTTACATTATTGGAAAAAATAAGTGACAATGAAGAATATCTATGGTTCCTTTTAACATGATTTCCACCATAAACAAACAATTTTTTTTTTAACTTTTATATTGTAGAAAATCATAATAAAATGTAGTTCAAGCAGATTCTAACTTGTTATGTAAAAACTCCCTACAAAATGACTTATTATTAAAGGGAGATAATATTTATATTTGAAATACACTACAGTGCATTAGAAACATAGTAGTTGATCATAATCCTTTAGAAAAGTTTATATAATGATTTTTCTACGATATTGACCATTGCAGTATATGGGTATTTTTAATGATGGGGTTGATTACAATCGTTTAGAAAAAGTATATAAAATGATTTATCTCTAAAAATATATTTTTGAAATATACTTGTGTTTGCACAAATGATTGTGTTAAATTATGACTGCTACAGATATGACACTATGGTAGCACTTGGACCATGTGTATAATAAAATGTGGGTGTGAATTACCTATGTCTGTCATCGGTTACCATTCCAAAATAAGAGATTATAACGCAAACATTTTTGCAAGCACCTTAATGCAAACATGCTTATTAACCCCTAATCTGCCATCCCTAACATCGCCGATACCTACCTACATTTATTAGCCACTAATCTGTCGCCCCCAACGTCACTGCAACTATATTATACAGTGGCCACTGTGTTTTTTTGTTTTTTGTTTTTTGATCTGAATTGTTTTATTGACATATTTTACACTTAGCGCACTTCTCACCGTATTTGTTAGGATTTGTTTATCCTTGTCACATGTTTGAAGGTCATATATTTTCACTTCTATGATGTTTTGCAATCGACACTAAGTTTGCTTGCACACAGATTATTGTTTTAGCATTGATTTATGCAACACTATTTTTGTGCTGTTTCTACACTCAGCCACTTTTATTTTCATCTTATTTACACACACACAGATATTGGTTTTAGCACCAAGTCGTGCATACACAGTTATATCGTTATTTGTGATAACACTATTCAGACATTCTATTTTGGTAAGCTGTGTATATATATTCTTTTGGGAAGCCATGCATATTAATATTTAAGATTTACATTGTAGAGTCGCCAGTGCAGTTTATTATCATCACACTTTTAGACCAAGTGTCTATCTTAGTCATAGGACATTTTGAGTACCGCACACTGGGTATTAGGTACTTCAAGCGAATTTTAATATAAGACATTGTAAAGGCTAGCGCCTTTTTTAATTTATTACACTTAGCCACTGCCTAGGCAAGTGTTTTTAATTATATTTTTTAATTGTATATGTTCATATCAGCCATTCTAATAGTTGGAATTATGTTAGGTTTTAATTAAAGTGTCATTTAACGTTAACATTTTTTAGCATGTTTTAGTCTTTGTCAATTTGCACCCAGCCTAATCTGGCGCTTTGGTTAATCGTTGTTTCTGATTGGATCAGTCAATAGGATTTTTTCTACCTTAATTCCGATTGGCTGATAGAATTCTATCAGCCAATCGGAATTGAAGGGAAGCCATCTTGGATGACGTCACTTAAAGGTACCGTCATTTAGTGTTAGTCGTCGGAAGAAGAGGATGCTCCGCTTCGGATGTCTTGAAGATGGACCCACTCCACTCCGGATGGATGAAGATAGAAGATGCCGCCTGGATGAAGACTTCTGCCTGTCTGGAGGACCTCTTCTGCCCGGATAGGATAAAGACTTCGGACCGTCTGGAGGACCACTTCTGCCCGGTTGGGTGAAGACGTCTCAAGGTAGGGTGATCTTCAAGGGAGTAGTGTTAGGTTTTATTAAAGGGACAGTCAAGTCCAAAAAAAACTTTTATTTTTCAAATAGGGCATGTGATTTTAAAGAACTTTCCAATTTACTTTTATCAACAATTTTGCTGTGTTCTCTTGGTATTCTAGTTGAGAGCAAACCTAGGAAGGCTCATATGATAATTTCTAAGCCCTTGAAGGCCGCCTCTAATCACATGCTTTTGTATTTGCTTTTCACAACAGGGGAGAGTAGTTCAAGTAAACCATATAGATTACATTGTGAGCACGCCCGTGGATTGTGGCAGACACTGCACTAATTGGCTAAAATGCAACTATATGCAAAATAACTAAAAGTCATGTGATTAGGGGTGGTCAGAAGATGCTTAGATACAAGATAGTCACAGCAGTAAAAAGTGTATTAATATAACAGTGTTGGTTATGCAAAACTGGGGAATGGGTAATAAAGGGATTATCTATCTTTTTAAACAACAAAAATTCTGGTGTTGACTGTCCCTTTAAGGAGGGATTGGGTGGGTTTTAGAGTAGGGTTGGATGTGTGGGTGGTGGGTTGTAATGTTGGGGGGTATTCTCTTTTTTTTTTACAGGTAAAAGAGCTGATTACTTTGGGGCAATGCCCCGCAAAAAGCCCTTTTAAGGGCTATTTGTAATTTAGTATAATGTAGGGATTTTTATTATTTTGGGGGGCTTTTTTATTTTATTAGGGGGATTAGATTAGGTGTAATTAGTTTTAAAAAATTGTAATTATTTTATTTTTTTCTGTAATTTAGTGTTTTTTTCCCGTAATTTAGTTTATTTAATTTAATTGTAATTAATTGTAGTTAATTTAGGTAATTTATTTAATGATAGTGTAGTGTTAGGTGTAATGGTAACTTAGGTTAGGATTTATTTTACAGGTATATTTGTATTTATTTTAACTAGGAAGTTATTAAATAGTTAATAACTATTTAATAACTATTCTACCTAGTTAAAATAAATACAAACTTGCCTGTAAAATAAAAATAAACCCTAAGATAGATACAATGTAACTATTAGTTATATTGTAGCAATCTTATGGTTTATTGTATAGGTAAGTATTTAGTTTTAAATAGGAATAATTTCTTTAATAATAGTATTTTTATTTAGATTTATTTAAATTATATTTAAGTTAGGGTTAGACTTAGGTTTAGGGGTTAATAACTTTATTATAATGGCGGCGACGTTGGGGGCGGCAGATTAGGGGTTAATAATTGTAGGTAGATTCAGAATACATTGGGGGCGGCAGAATAGGGGTTCATAAGTATAATGTAGGTGGCGGCAGTGTCCGGAGTGGCAGATTAGGGGTTAATAATATAATGTAGGTGTCGGCGATGTTGGGGGTGGCAGATTAGGGGTTAATAAGTGTAATATTAGGGGTGTTTAGACTCCGGGTTCATGTTAGGGTGTTAGGTGTAGAAATAAAAAGTATTTCCCCATAGGAATCAATGGGGCTGCGTTAGGAGCTGAACGCTGCTTTTTAGCAGATGTTAGACTTTTTTTTAGCCGAATCAGCCCCATTGGCTCCTATGGGGAAATCGTGCACGTTTAGCCAGCTCACCGCTACCGTAAGCAGCGCTGGTATTGAGGTGAGATGTGGAGCTAAATTTTGCTCTCCACTCACTTTTTTGCGGCTAATGCCAGGTTTAAAAAAAACTGTAATACCATTGTTGTTTGTAGGTGAGCGGTGAGCATATACTGCGTGTTAGCCACGCAAGCCTTACCGACAAAAACTCGTAATCTACCCATTGGTATCCTTTTTTGAAGAAGCAGGAAATGCCGTACTGGGAGCTAGTTAACACACTGGATGAGCCAATAACATGAAACATATATGTGCAGCCACCAATCGGCAGCTCTTGAGCCTACCTAGGTATTCTTTTTAACAAAGGATAGCAATAGAAACAAAAAACAAATTAGATAATGGAGGTAAATTGGAAAGTTGTTTAAAATCAAATGCTTTATCTGAATCCTGGGTTTCAAGTCCCTTTAACCTCATAGACAGGTCATTTTGCCAAAATGTCTAGCAGAAAGCGCAGTGTTTGTACTCCCTACATGCTATGGCTACTTAAATAAATCAAAATGCAAAGTGCAAGATCAAATCATAAACCCAAACTCTTATAGGTTTATAATTAAGTTTTTCCAATAAAGTTATTATGATATGGTTATGTTACACATCATTACCTTTATGAGAGGATATAAAGTTGATGAGCCTTGTAAATATGACATATACTTTGTGTGTCCTCCTTATTCCAAATGAAAATAAATTGTCTATGATTAGGATGCAGCAACACGCTAAATACTTGTTCATATTACACTAAAAGAACAGTAGATGTTAAAAAATGCATTTAAAGCATTGCATTACTTTACAGCTATTGCTTACAGGAATGTGTTTTTAAAATGCTTGGGTAAAAGTACTTTGGCAACTCTTTTAGTGCATGAAAATTAGCTCTACATGATTGACTTTGCAGCCTGTTTTACAGCCTATAAAAACTAAAAGAAAGAAAAAGAAAAAAAAAAAAAAAGGTCACAAAAGGAGCTGGACCAAAGGGGTGACAAAGTACTCATAGCCAACTGTTTATAAATACTTATTGCTAACTATAACTAGACTGTTATGTAATGCTTTAAATGCACTGCATGCTTTTTTACATGTTACTGTCTCTACTGCACTAGCATTTTCCTTGGCAAACTCTCTCTGATCTAGTTTAGTTAGAGAAGTAGGAACTAGATTTTCTGGCATAGCCAGGATCTGATCCCTTCTTCTGCTGTTTGTTCATTTGACCTAAACCCAGCAGTGAACTTTTTTCGAATAATAAATGGAATGGCATCTTAACTGCCCTTGATCGGTATCTTCTCCCTCTTTGATTAATGGAAGATTTTATATGGTGGAAAAGAATTACAGCCAGAGATAGTTACCTGAAATATTGCAATACTCATCATAAGCTTAAAGGTACACTGAACCCAATTTTTTTCTTTCATGATTCAGATAGAACATGCAATTTTAAGCAACTTTCTGATTTACTCCTATTATCATTTTTTCTTCACTCTCTTACTATCTTTATTTGAAAAGCAAGAATGTAAGTTTAGAAGCCGGCTCATTTTGGTTCACAACCTGGGTTATGTTTGCTGATTGGTGGCTAAATGCACCCACCTTTAAACAAGTGCTGTCCAGGGTCTCAACAAAAAATTGGCTGGCTCCTTAGCTTAGATGCCTTCTTTTTCAAATAAAGATAGCAAGAGAACGAAGAAAAATTGATAATAGGAGTAAATCAGAAAGTTGCTTAAACTTGTATGCTCTATCTGAATTATAAAAGAAAAAAAATGGGTTTAGTGTCCCTTTAAATAGATTTTAATGCATTATTTTATTTGAAGAAAGAAAAGTTGTTAATCTAATAATTATTATGTCTATATTATATTATTATTATGTCTTTTTATCATTTAAGAACAAACTTTTAATATTATTCTATTAATAACATTAATACTATTATTGTTTTATTTTTTGGAGATTTCAGTCATTCTGGCCAATTAGATACCACACTGACAATGTAGAACTGCACAGCACAGTTAATGCAATCTATGGCTGCAACCAAACTTTCTAATATAACAAATATAAAAAATGTAATGTGATACAAACTTTGCTGGTATTTTTTTATGTCCACAATAATTATTTTGCTAAGGTTCTTTATTTTTATTAGATTTTATGTGTCATTCTATTATATATTTATAGAAATATTGTTTAAACATTGCAAAAGTGTATTTTCCCTCAAAAAGGATTTATTTGAAGCTTAGGAAAGGTATTTAAAACTTCAACCTAGAGTACTATCTCTATAACTCACAATAAAAATGGAGTATGTGTTGGGATGGCAGTAACAGTGTACACATAGCCATAAAGTAAGTATATTTTATCAAAGTTTCAGCGATAAAAGCCTCTAGGCCTGTTTTATTACTTGTGAAAACAAGTAGTATTACTTTTAATAGCTGGTCAAAGTTCACTGTGTCTGTAATGTTTAAAACATGGTTTATTTTAAACACAGTTAGGTACTTCAGGGTTCTGTTAAGAGTGGTTGGAGGATATGAAATTGTTGGTTTCCAAAGAACACATAAGGAAAATTCAATGACACAAGAAAGTGTTTTTCTTCTTGTTTAGTTGCCACTGGACTTTACCAAGAGGTCCCCAAGACTTGTGCTCACTGAGTCTAGCAAAATAAAAATATTATTGGTTTCATAGACATATGATTTACACCACGATGGAAGTGAGGGCAGATATACCATCAGCACTCTTACACATGACACAAACTATCGCCCAGTCTTTGGGGGAGGTAGGTTTCACAATAAAGCTCTGAATTTTTAAAAGACCAGTGTGCTGCCTCCATCTCAGGTACTACAGTGTGTGGCGTCTGGAGGATTATATATATATATATACACAGTTCCTTAAAAACAGCAGCAGTCACTGGATTACATTAAGAGAATGCCAACACAATAATAGTAATAAATTATTAGCTTGTTCTTTATGAAATCCTGCTGTTATGAGTATATAAATTATGGAGTTAGCACCCAGGTAGTTGTGAAGAGGAAGATGGATTAATTGCAATGAGCTTTATATTTATATATAAATGTGTGTGTGTGTGTGTGTATCTCTCTACATAAATATAAATTAATATATATATACAGTGTATGTGTATATATATATATATATATATATATATATACACACACATACTGTATATGTGTATAAAATACACATATACATACAAATATGCATATTCATTTGGATTTTTATATCTGTACATAAGTTTCTCTACAATGATACAGACCTTTACCATCTCCAGATGTAAATATGTTGGCTGAGTTTATTTATACATAAACTCTCCCTATGAATATGATATACAGTGTGCAAACGCTCTCTTTTTTTACTCATCTGGTAAAGCATCTGGTGGCAGATGAGTTTGCATCTTTATTGGTTTGCAATACACTAGAATCTCCCTATGGTTACAGAGTAAAAGAATGTTTAGTGTCTGTGGGTTATTATATTAGATGGTGCACCTTGTCACCCTTCTCTTCATGCCTTTGATCTTGTTCTATCTGTCTATTACAAAATTATCTCTAGCAATGTAAGTTTCAACATCAGATAAACCAACTTCTGACAATACCTATTTTCTGTCTGGCTGAGCTTGTTCTTGGAAAAACCCTTTACATGCTGAATGTAGGCATGCTCATTATATTCACATTAGTTTGTGTATTTTTATTTTTTTATTTCCTTTTATCAGTTGTTGCAGAATTTTAAATTGAAATTATAACACTAAATCTAGGCTGTCTATTCAAAACATTTTTACTTAAAGGAACATTAAAGTGAATGTAAAGTTGAATGAATGAGTGCTCAGTTTGTAAAAATGCTATTAAAAACAGGGGCACTTTCATTCACTAAACTGTACATTGCAGCACTTTTTTTAAAATACCATTTTCTTTAGCAAACCCGGCCCGGACCGCAGCTTCTCTCTATTAACCTCAGCAATGACAAAACCGGCTTCCTCCAATGATGGCGTGCACCCCAGAGCAACAATCTCGTGAGGTCACGCCGTGATTGGAGGAAGTCGGTTTCATCATTCAGGTGCTAAGTACATGAGAAGCGGGCGGAGGATCGCCGTTCTGGTTTTGCTAAAGAAAAGGTAAATATTTAAAAAACCGCTGCAAGTAAAGTTTAATAAATTAAAGTGCCCATGTTTACTTATTCAACTTTACCTTCACTTTATATTTAAAAATTGTTCATAACATTTTTATTTGTTTATTTTCCCTTTTTCCTGTTATTTAGTACTAAAAGTATATCTATCAGACTGGTATGGTCTTTTCTTACCCATGTGTTGGGGACTGTTTCAATAAACGTTTGGATTCATTTACCTTCGTGCCCATCTCTTTGTGTTTCTAAAGAGTAATCATAGGTGAGCTCAAGAGCGTGCGCGTATCTTTAGCCATCAGGCAGCAGTGTTTGAAACAATGTTTATAGCAATGGTATACATAGTTGCAAACACAGCTGCCATATAATGCTACAGACACTCTGACACCAGAGTTTCCAACAATATATAACATTGATTTAAGCATTTTTTCCGGATGGCTATGGACAAGTGCACGATTCTGAGCTCGCCTATGATTACACTTTAACAAAGGATACCAGGAGAACTAAACATAATTAATAAGAGAAATAAATTACAAAGTTGTTTAGAACTGTATGCTCTTTTGGAATCATGAAAGTATAATTTTGACTTAACTGTCCCTTTTATTGGCCACAGCAAAGGAAGTAAGATAAGCAACTTGTAAGAGACTGCAAACCTATGCATATTTATTTTGTCTGCAAATTATTTACAATGTAGTGGATAATTTCTGATGTAAATAAAAAAATGACTTAAATAATATGAATATCCCTTAAAATGTTTCATGGTCAAGTGCTCTAATCATATGTTTTTATTTCTTAAATACCAGCATAAAACTTTTATTTGCCAGTTTATATCTTACTTCCCTCTCCATCAAGGAAGACTTGCTTATGGCTGTATTTCTTTCATGTAATTAGCAAGAGTCCATGAGCTAGTGACGTATGGGATATACATTCCTACCAGGAGGGGCAAAGTTTCCCAAACCTCAAAATGCCTATAAATACACCCCTCACCACACCCACAAATCAGTTTTACAAACTTTGCCTCCTATGGAGGTGGTGAAGTAAGTTTGTGCTAGATTCTACGTTGATATGCGCTCCGCAGCAGGTTGGAGCCCGGTTTTCCTCTCAGCGTGCAGTGAATGTCAGAGGGATGTGAGGAGAGTATTGCCTATTTGAATTCAATGATCTCCTTCTACGGGGTCTATTTCATAGGTTCTCTGTTATCGGTCGTAGAGATTCATCTCTTACCTCCCTTTTCAGATCGACGATATACTCTTATATATATATACCATTACCTCTACTGATTCTCGTTTCAGTACTGGTTTGGCTTTCTACAACATGTAGATGAGTGTCCTGGGGTAAGTAAGTCTTATTTTCTGTGACACTCTAAGCTATGGTTGGGCACTTTTATATAAAGTTCTAAATATATGTGTTCAAACATTTATTTGCCTTGACTCAGGATGTTCAACGTTCCTTATTTCAGATAGTCAGTTTCATATTTGGGATAATGCATATGAATAAATCAATTTTTTACTTTCCTTAAAATTTGATTTTTTTTCCCTGTGGGCTGTTAGGCTCGCGGGGGCTGAAAATTTTTTCTCGTTTCCGGCGTCATACGTGTCGCAGGAAGTTGCGTCATTTTTGACGTTTTTTTGCGACAAAAGTGTCGGCGTTCCGGATGTGGCATCATTTTCGGCGTCAAAAGCATTTAGGCACCAAATAATGTGGGCGTCTTTTTTGGCGCTAAAAAATATGGGCGTCACTATTGTCTCCACATTATTTAAGTCTCATTGTTTATTGTTTCTGGTTGCTAGAAGCTTGTTCACTGGCATTTTTTCCCATTCCTGAAACTGTCATTTAAGGAATTTGATCAATTTTTCTTTATATGTTGTTTTTTCTATTACATATTGCAAGATGTCCCAGATTGACCTTGAGTCAGAAGATACTTCTGGAAAATCGCTGCCTGTGCTGGATCTACCAAAGTTAAGTGTATCTGCTGTAAACTTGTGGTATCTGTTCCTCCAGCTGTTGTTTGTAATGAATGTCATGACAAACTTGTTAATGCAGATAATATTTCCTATAGTAATGTTACATTACCTGTTGTTGTTCCATCAACATCTAATACTCAGAGTGTTCCTGTTAACATAAGAGATTTTGTTTCTAAATCCATTAAGAAGGCTATGTCTGTTATTCCTCCTTCTAGTAAACGTAAAAGGTCTTTTAAAACTTCTCATTTTTCAGATGAATTTTTAAATGAACATCATCATTCTGATTCTGATAATGATTCCTCTGGTTCAGAGGATTCTGTTTCAGAGGTTGATGCTGATAAATCTTCATATTTATTCAAAATGGAATTTATTCGTTCTTTACTTAAAGAAGTCTTAATTGCATTAGAAATAGAGGATTCTGGTCCTCTTGATACTAAATCTAAACGTTTAAATAAGGTTTTTAAATCTCCTGTAGTTATTCCAGAAGTTTTTCCTGTCCCTGATGCTATTCTGAAGTAATCTCCAGGGAATGGAATAATTTGGGCAATTCATTTACTCCTTCTAAACGTTTTAAGCAATTATATCCTGTGCCATCTGACAGATTAGAGTTTTGGGACAAAATCCCTAAGGTTGATGGGGCTGTCTCTACTCTTGCTAAACGTACTACTATTCCTACGGCAGATAGTACTTCCTTTAAGGATCCTTTAGATAGGAAGATTGAATCCTTTCTAAGAAAAGCTTACTTTAAGGTAATCTTCTTAGACCTGCTACAGGGAGTGCAGAATTATTAGGCAAGTTGTATTTTTGAGGATTAATTTTATTATTGAACAACAACCATGTTCTCAATGAACCCAAAAAACTCATTAATATCAAAGCTGAATAGTTTTGGAAGTAGTTTTTAGTTTGTTTTTAGTTATAGCTATTTTAGGGGGATATCTGTGTGTGCAGGTGACTATTACTGTGCATAATTATTAGGCAACTTAACAAAAAACAAATATATATCCATTTCAATTATTTATTTTTACCAGTGAAACCAATATAACATCTCAACATTCACAAATATACATTTCTGACATTCAAAAACAAAACAAAAACAAATCAGTGACCAATATAGCCACCTTTCTTTGCAAGGACACTCAAAAGCCTGCCATCCATGGATTCTGTCAGTGTTTTGATCTGTTCACCATCAACATTGCGTGCAGCAGCAACCACAGCCTCCCAGACACTGTTCAGAGAGGTGTACTGTTTTCCCTCCTTGTAAATCTCACATTTGATGATGGACCACAGGTTCTCAATGGGGTTCAGATCAGGTGAACAAGGAGGCCATGTCATTAGATTTTCTTCTTTTATACCCTTTCTTGCCAGCCACTCTGTGGAGTACTTGGACGCGTGTGATGGAGCATTGTCCTGCATGAAAATCATGTTTTTCTTGAAGGATGCAGACTTCTTCCTGTACCACTGCTTGAAGAAGGTGTCTTCCAGAAACTGGCAGTAGGACTGGGAGTTGAGCTTGACTCCATCCTCAACCCGAAAAGGCCCCACAAGCTCATCTTTGATGATACCAGCCCAAACCAGTACTCCACCTCCACCTTGCTGGTGTCTGAATCGGACTGGAGCTCTCTGCCCTTTACCAATCCAGCCACGGGCCCATCCATCTGGCCCTTCAAGACTCACTCTCATTTCATCAGTCCATAAAACCTTAGAAAAATTAGTCTTGAGATATTTTTGGCCCAGTCTTGACGTTTCAGCTTGTGTGTCTTGTTCAGTGGTGGTCGTCTTTCAGCCTTTCTTACCTTGGCCATGTCTCTGAGTATTGCACACCTTGTGCTTTTGGGCACTCCAGTGATGTTGCAGCTCTGAAATATGGCCAAACTGGTGGCAAGTGGCATCTTGGCAGCTGTACGCTTGACTTTTCTCAGTTCATGGGCAGTTATTTTGCGCCTTGGTTTTTCCACATGCTTCTTGCGACCCTGTTGACTATTTTGAATGAAACGCTTGATTGTTCGATGATCACGCTTCAGAAGCTTTGCAATTTTAAGTGCTGCATCCCTGCATCCCTCTGCATGCTGCATCCCTCTGCAAGATATCTCACTATTTTTTTACTTTTCTGAGCCTGTCAAGTCCTTCTTTTGACCCATTTTGCCAAAGGAAAGGAAGTTGCCTAATAATTATGCACACCTGATGTAGGGTGTTGATGTCATTAGACCACACTCCTTCTCATTACAGAGATGCACATCACCTAATATGCTTAATTGGTAGTAGGCTTTCGAGCCTATACAGCTTGGAGTAATACAACATGCATAAAGAGGATGATGTGGTCAAAATACTAATTTGCCTAATAATTCTGCACTCCCTGTATATCTTTAGCGGATGTTGCTGCAGCTTCAACTTTTTGGTTAGAAGCTTTAGCGCAACAAGTAACAGATCATAATTCTCATAGCATTGTTAATCTTCTTCAACATGCTAATATCTTTATTTGTGATGCCATCTTTGATATCATTAGGGTTGATGTCAGGTATATGTCTCTAGCTATTTTAGCTAGAAGAGCTTTATGGCTTAAGACTTGGAATGCTGATATGTCTTCTAAGTCAACTTTGCTTTCCCTTTCTTTCCAGGATAATAAATTATTTGGTTCTCAGTTGGATTCTATTATTTCAACTGTTACTGGAGGGAAAGGAACTTTTTTACCACAGGATAAAAAATCTAAAGGTAAATTTAGGTCTAATAATCGTTTTCGTTCCTTTCGTCACAATAAAGAGCAAAAGCCTGATCCTTCATCCACAGGAGCGGTATCAGTTTGGAAACCATCTCCAGTCTGGAATAAATCCAAGCCTTTTAGAAAATCAAAGCCAGCTCCCAAGTCCACATGAAGGTGCGGCCCTCATTCCAGCCCAGCTGGTAGGGGGCAGATTACGTTTTTTCAAAGAAATTTGGATCAATTCAATTCACAATCTTTGGATTCAGAACATTGTTTCAGACGGGCTTCAAGATAAGGCCTCCTACAAAGAGATTTTTTCTTTCCCGTGTCCCAGTAAATCCAGCGAAGGCTCAAGCATTTCTGAAATGTGTTTCAGATCTAGAGTTGGCTGGAGTAATTATGCCAGTTCCAGTTCTGGAACAGGGGCTGGGGTTTTATTCAAATCTCTTCATTGTACCAAAGAAGGAGAATTCCTTCAGACCAGTTCTGGATCTAAAAATATTGAATCGTTATGTAAGGATACCAACATTCAAAATGGTAACTATAAGGACTATCCTGCCTTTTGTTCAGCAAGGGCATTATATGTCCACAATAGATTTACAGGATGCATATCTGCATATTCCGATTCATCCAGATCACTATCAGTTTCTGAGATTCTCTTTCCTAGACAAGCATTACCAATTTGTGGCTCTGCCGTTTGGCCTAGCAACAGCTCCAAGGATTTTTACAAAGGTTCTCGGTGCCCTTCTGTCTGTAATCAGAGAACAGGGTATTGTGGTATTTCCTTATTTGGACGATATCTTGGTACTTGCTCAGTCTTCACATTTAGCAGAATCTCATACGAATCGACTCGTATTGTTTCTTCGAGATCATGGTTGGAGGATCAATTTACCGAAAAGTTCATTGATTCCTCAGACAAGGGTAACCTTTTTAGGTTTCCAGATAGATTCAGTGTCCATGACTCTGTCTCTGACAGACAAGAGACGTCTAAAATTGATTTCAGCTTGTCGAAACCTTCAGTCTCAATCATTCCCTTCGGTAGCCTTATGCATGGAAATTCTAGGTCTTATGACTGCTGCATCGGACGCGATCCCCTTTGCTCGTTTTCACATGCGACCTCTTCAGCTCTGTATGCTGAACCAGTGGTGCAGGGATTACACAAAGATATATCAATTGATATCTTTAAAACCGATTGTACGACACTCTCTGACGTGGTGGACAGATCACCATCATTTAGTTCAGGGGGCTTCTTTTGTTATTCCAACCTGGACTGTGATTTCAACAGATGCAAGTCTGACAGGTTGGGGAGCTGTTTGGGGGTCTCTGACAGCACAAGGGGTTTGGGAATCTCAGGAGGTGAGATTACCAATCAATATTTTGGAACTCTGTGCAATTTTCAGAGCTCTTCAGTCATGGCCTCTTCTAAAGAGAGAATCGTTCATTTGTTTTCAGACAGACAATGTCACAACTGTGGCATATATCAATCATCAAGGAAGGACTCACAGTCCTCTGGCTATGAAAGAAGTATCTCGAATACTGGTTTGGGCGGAATCCAGCTCCTGTCTAATTTCTGCGGTTCATATCCCAGGTATAGACAATTGGGAAGCGGATTATCTCAGTCGCCAAACGTTACATCCGGGCGAATGGTCTCTTCACCCAGAGGTATTTCTTCAGATTGTTCAAATGTGGGGACTTCCAGAAATAGATCTGATGGCTTCTCATCTAAACAAGAAACTTCCCAGGTATCTGTCCAGATCCAGGGATCCTCAGGCGGAAGCAGTGGATGCATTGTCACTTCCTTGGAAGTATCATCCTGCCTATATCTTTCCGCCTTTAGTTCTTCTTCCAAGAGTAATCTCCAAGATTCTGAAGGAATGCTCGTTTGTTCTGCTGGTGGCTCCAGCATGGCCTCACAGGTTTTGGTATGCGGATCTTGTCCGGATGGCCTCTTGCCAACCGTGGACTCTTCCGTTAAGACCAGACCTTCTGTCGCAAGGTCCTTTTTTCCATCAGGATCTCAAATCCTTAAATTTGAAGGTATGGAGATTGAACGCTTGATTCTTAGTCAAAGAGGTTTCTCTGACTCTGTGATTAATACTATGTTACAGGCTCGTAAATCTGTATCTAGGAAGATATATTATCGAGTTTGGAAGACTTACATTTCTTGGTGTCTTTCTCATCATTTTTCCTGGCATTCTTTTAGAATTCCGAGATTTTTACAGTTTCTTCAGGATGGTTTGGATAAAGGTTTGTCTGCAAGTTCCTTGAAAGGACAAATCTCTGCTCTTTCTGTTCTTTTTCACAGAAAGATTGCTAATCTTCCTGATATTCATTGTTTTATACAAGCTTTGGTTCGTATAAAACCTGTTATTAAGTCAATTTCTCCTCCTTGGAGTTTGAATTTGGTTCTGGGGGCTCATCAAGCTCCTCCGTTTGAACCAATGCATTCACTGGACATTAAATTACTTTCTTGGAAAGTTTTGTTTCTTTTGGCCATCTCTTCTGCTAGAAGAGTTTCTGAATTATCTGCTCTTTCTTGTGAGTCTCCTTTTCTGATTTTTCATCAGGATAAGGCGGTGTTGCGAACTTCTTTTAAATTTTTACCTAAGGTTGTGAATTCTATCAACATTAGTAGAGAAATTGTGGTTCCTTCATTGTGTCCTAATCCTAAGAATTCTAAGGAGAGATCATTGCATTCTTTGGATGTAGTTAGAGCTTTGAAATATTATGTTGAAGCTACTAAGAATTTCCGAAAGACTTCTAGTCTATTCGTTATTTTTTCCGGTTCTAGGAAAGGTCAGAAGGCCTCTGCCATTTCTTTGGCATCTTGGTTGAAATCTTTAATTCATCATGCTTATGTCGAGTCGGGTAAAACTCCGCCTCAAAGGATTACAGCTCATTCTACTAGGTCAGTTTCTACTTCCTGGGCGTTTAGGAATGAAGCTTCAGTTGATCAGATTTGCAAAGCAGCAACTTGGTCTTCTTTGCATACTTTTACTAAATTCTACCATTTTGATGTGTTTTCTTCTTCTGAAGCAGTTTTTGGTAGAAAAGTACTTCAGGCAGCTGTCTCAGTTTGATTCTTCTGCTTATAATTTCAGTTTTTTTCATTATAAAATTTAAACTTTATTTTGGGTGTGGATTATTTTCAGCGGAATTGGCTGTCTTTATGTTATCCCTCCCTCTCTAGTGACTCTTGCGTGGAAGATCCACATCTTGGGTATTCATTATCCCATACGTCACTAGCTCATGGACTCTTGCTAATTACATGAAAGAAAACATAATTTATGTAAGAACTTACCTGATAAATTCGTTTCTTTCATATTAGCAAGAGTCCATGAGGCCCACCCTTTTTGTGGTGGTTATGATTTTTTTGTATAAAGCACAATTATTCCAATTCCTTATTTTTTATGCTTTCGCACTTTTTTCTTATCACCCCACTTCTTGGCTATTCGTTAAACTGATTTGTGGGTGTGGTGAGGGGTGTATTTATAGGCATTTTGAGGTCTGGGAAACTTTGCCCCTCCTGGTAGGAATGTATATCCCATACGTCACTAGCTCATGGACTCTTGCTAATATGAAAGAAATGAATTTATCAGGTAAGTTCTTACATAAATTATGATTTTTACATTTTTACATGATCTTTATTCATGCAAAAATGCATTATGGGAAAATAGGTCTTTGTTTATACCTAAAAGTGTTTCTAGCGGTGGTTACTTGGTGCTGAAGTATTCACTTAAACCTAGAGTGTTGTTAGGTCTTTACTGGGGCATCAGGCCAGATTTCTGTTTAATTCTACAAACATCCCAACGGTATATAGGAAAGGGGGTGGTGCACAGTGTTCCCCCTAAGACAAGTTTTGTGAGGGGCCCAGCAGTGAAACAGTTAATAAGGGAACCACACCTTGCAGTCTGCATTGTGTAGTGTTTGCTAATTGCTATAATTAACTGTTTCACTGCTGGGCACTCACAAAACTGCCCTTAGAGGGAACTTTGGTGCTGCATAGTATGAGGAAGGGCAGGCTGTGTGGAGCCTACACAGGCTGAATTAAAAGGGGGTAAGGTTTTTTTCAGAGCTGTTACAAATAGACATATGAAGAGAAAATTTTTTTGAATATTCAGGAAAATTAGTTTCCCCAAATATTCAGTAGTTACTTTCTTTGGTATTAGGTTTGTTTGAATTTTTACTAAACATTAACATTAGTTTTTTTCATTAAAATTAATGTAAATGTTTCAACGCTACAGGTGAAAAGTTCACCTGTAGCTACAATATTTACCTCAATGTGCTAAATTTGTTTGTAAAGTCCATAGAAAATATGGAATGTTAACTTCTTTTTAAAAAAACTTTAAACACAAAATAATTGCTGGACATAAAGCTGTATTAAAAACAACAGTTAGCATGAGAATAAAATTCAGACATTATATTTGAAAATGATATAAATTGAAATATTACCAAATTAATCTTCATAGCGTAATGGGTGCCATATTGTAACCTAGGTTATCATGTTGCAGCCTTTTAGTTGTTGAATTCAGTGAGACACAGTTATATATGAGTTACTAGAGTATTAAAAGTGTTTAATATTCCTTTAAACAGGGATAATCTTTTTATTGAGATTACAAACTTTTCACATCACAGATTATCCCTTTGTAAGGATATCATTTTGTCTGTACATTACTCCACTACCTATCTCCATCTGCATCACATAGTTTGTTCAACAAACTGAAAGCTAAAGAAAGGGAAGCATTTCTTCCTCACTGCAACTAGCTAGTTTCTGTAATCTTTGGGAGGAGCCACTGCATAGGTTTCTTTATGTGTGAGTATATATCTAGTCTGTGCCCCTAGAACAAATATAAGCAATGCAATATGTCTTACTAAAGCATTGTTCACTTTTACATAGAAGTATACATTTTGTTTTAGTTTGTAGATGTTTACCAGCTCTCCATTTGAGATTAATACAAGATGTGGCCTTTCATTTGAAAAAATTGAATAACCTTGGTCTGTGCTATTACAAATAATTTATCAATTTTGGGGTAATCACATTTTGCCCTGTTCCAATCAATTTGGAAACTGCATCATAACCCAATTATCAAGGAATGTTTGTTGGCCTAGGCCAACCAAGTATATACCTAAGGGTATGGGTTTTTGGGGGCAGCAACGTTTAAAGGACAGTTCCCATATAATCAACCTTCATTCACACAGGAAAAAAACAATTGTAAAGATTTGAATTCCCTATCTGATGTTTGTGTTTTATACTATATTGTGAACTAATACATATGTGTAAGGTTACAATGTCAAACTTATGTTACCATCTCCAAGTTATGACATGCCTCTTACTGCATGCAGCTTTAACAGCTGTAAGTGAAATAAGATTGATATCCAATAATCTGAGAAATGTTCTGTCTAAATGTTGTGAAGCCTTCTGATCACTTTTGCTAGAGGGAAAGGAAATCATAGGAGAGTTCAGTGTCCCTCTTACTGTGCTCAGTCCCACATCTGACATACAGGTGGGGATTAAAGGAATCAGTTGCTTGTTACCGAGCTGGTGGGGGTGAGAGCACTCGGAGTGCTTTGATCATGATATAGAGTTTAACCCTTCTGAGTTTATTTAGAGAGATGTGCTTCTTAGTAATTGTAGATTTAAATTAAGCGATGAGCAGTTGCACTAAGCCTGATGCAGCGATAGAGCTGTGAGATCCATGTGTTTTTGTAGCTGGCTGCTATGTGCTGTAGGAGGTGAATGTCGCCATCTGCATGACACATGTAACGGTACAGCTGTGTAACATACACAGTGAGCAGCTGCATCTGTGTAGTTCTGGGAAGGGGCACTGCTGTCTATGAAATGTTATTTAATTGATTCATTGATATAATATTATACATATATGTGTGTGTGTATGGTGTAGATATATTATGTGTTTGTGTAGACTGTATATATTGACTGCAAGGTACAATCTGCCCCTATTTCTTAAGAAACACTTTGATAAAATATACAGTATTTGTCAAATAATAATGCATTCATTCCAGTAATAAAAATACAAGATCTGTTTATTGCTACTTCCTAAAAAGTTCCGTACATTAGCGATGACCAACATTTGCCTTAAAAACTCTGCATGGAATTGATTCTACAGGTTTGTGCAGAATTTTACAATCCCCATTCGTCCAGAACTCATTTAGAGTATCTCAGAAAGTGTCTGCAGATGTTACAGTATGTTTCACCTTATCACATGTTGCCAACCCAAAGAGGTTCAGTGGAGTTGAGCTCCAGTGATTGTGGATGGAAAGCCATGTAAATTAAAGGGACAGTCTTGTCAAAATTAAACTTTCATGATTCAGATAGAGCAGGCAATTTTAAGTAACTTTCTAATTTACTCCTATTAGAAATGTTTATTCGTTCTCTTGGTATCTTTATTTGAAAAAGCATGAATGTAAGCATAGGAGCCAGCCCATTTTTGGTTCAGCACCTGGGTAGCACTTTCTGATTGGTGTCTAAATGTAGCCACCATTCAGCAAACGCTACCCAGGTTCTGAACCAAAAATGGGCTGGCTTCTAAGCTTACATTCAAATAAAGATACAAAGAGAACAAAGTAAATCTGATAATAGGAGTAAATTAGAAAGTTGCTTAAAATTGTATGCTCTATCTTAATCATGAAAGTTTAATTTTGACTAGACTATTCCTTTAACACTCATTGCTCCTTCTTGGATTTTAGATATGCTTAGCACAGATTTAATGTGGGTTTTTTTAGGATTGTTCTACTGGAAAATAAATCCTTTGCACAATAGAAAATGAATCCTTTGTTGAATATAGTGGAAGTGAAGTTGATCTTGTACAAGTCACCAACTCTAGAATAGGCAAAGCATCCTCCCAGCTGAATAGCTTCTGCACCATATTTCATTTTATGTTTTACACACTGTGGTTTTAACCTCTCATGTTGCCTTTCTGCACATACAAACGCTGTGATTGCAACCACAATTGTCCATTTTTTCATTGTTGCACTGTGAAATATCTTTATTGATTGGCTTATGCTAAACATTTAGACTTGTTTTTATTGAAAAGTGGTTTAGAGACTGCTACTCTCACAGGAAGGCTGCACTTTGCCAGGTGACGTTTGACTGGTATTTCTGGTTCATTTGGGCTTGAATTGTGGATGCAGATTATATTAGCTTGATATACTGATCTTCTAATAATGACATCTGCCAGGACTTACCTTGAATGAAAATGTGCGTTGCACTGCTCGCTTAGAAATATTCAACATAGCTCCAAATTGGTGGTTGGAAATTATTCAGCAGTCAGGAGAACAACTTGTTTTCTAATTGCTTCACTCTGACATCTACTCTGTCAGCTACTCTGACATCATAAAGGTATTTTAACTTATTTCCAACTTTAAAAATCCTAACATAAGTTGGTAAAGGAGCACTAGATAATCATTAAAATACAGTACTTTAAATGTATATGCAAATGATGTGTGAAGAGGATATTCATACAAATGCCACAATATTTAACAAAGAGATGCAAATTGATTTGTCTCAGTGTTAGTTATTTTTAAACAATGTTTTAATACTTTTTATTAATGATCAAATAAAACAAGTTGGTGCCTCTTATATTTAGACTTTTTGATCCAACAGTTGGTGACTTGTTATCTTACTAAAATTTAGTTTGCCACATAACATATACTTTAAGGTAGTTATAATTCACTTTAAAATACATTGTTTGAAACAATAATTAAACAGTTTTTGTAAATGATAAATATATATAAACATAATAATAATAATAATGCTATTATCATTATTATTGTTGTTTTTATTAATATTACTTTTATTATTAATAATAGTAATAATAATAATAATAGTAATCACTATTGTAAGTGTGTTCTCCATTTCCACAAGTCTACCACCCAGGGACTTGCACAGCAATTGGCTTTTTCAACTATTGTGTAACCACTCACTTTTCTCTTGTAACTAGTGGAGTTTTGGTGAGAGGTTCTGCTGGTTTAGTATAATCATGTAATGCCAACAGATAAGTCTCTATATGGTGAAAATCTGAGAGAACTTAATCATGGGTTGTAATTGGATGAATATGAGCAGATTTCTCTCGGTTGGATATAACATGTAATTTTGAAGACCAAGGCAATGTGCATGTTTGGCTAATAAAACAAATTGACTTTGTCAACAAGACAACAAAAGGGGGCAGGTGAATGTCGGGCAGATTAGTTCCAATTTGGAAAAGTACAGCTTAAGGGTTCATAAGAACATCAAAGAGCAGATGATTCAAATCAAGTCACATTAAGATTTTTCCAACAGAGATCTAAGAAGTGCAGTAGCTGAACACATTTGTCCCTCTACCACTGTGTTTGTTTAAAAACCTCTTAAGAAACTTCCATTGTTAAATGTCCAACCCTACTGTTCACTCACGAGAAATAACATAAGTTAGATTCAGCTTCCCATTAGATTTAAAGGGACAGTCTAGTCAAACTTAAACTTTCATGATTCTGATAAGGCATGTAATTTTAAAGAACTTTCCAATTTACTTGTATCATCAAATTTGCTTTGTTCTCTTGGTATTCCTTTGTTGAAAGCTAAACCTATAATGTAGGCTCATATGCTGATTTCTAAGCCCTTGAAGACCCTCTCTTATCTCAGTGCATTTTGACAGTTTTTCACAGCAAACAGTTCTAGTTCATGTGTGCCATATAGAAGATAACACTGTGCTCACTCCCTGGGGAATGGGTAATAAAGGAATTATCTATCTTTTTAAACAATAACAATTCTGGAGTAGACTTTAAACACAGATGGTCACCATACTGATTCAGTAAGTAGTTTGCTTCCAAAATTGAAGGATATATTTACAGTGTCAGTCTTAAAAGTCCTGTGTATGTATAGAAGGTGCTGCTCACACACAAAAAAAACCTAAAACAATTTAGCACAACTTTAAATCACTAAGAAACAAATAGACTGGAACAATTAAAAAATTTGACCCCAGGCTATGGATTCTGTTAGTTGCTGTTTACCTGTTTTGTGTTTTCAAATAGTTGAGAAAAAAAAAAGTGTGTGATCAGTTTGTCTGAGCGGAGCAGAAAGAATAGCTTAACAACATATTGTAAAATGAACACGCGTTTCACATTTGTGCATCAGTGTAATTGTTCTCTCACTATTTTTGTTTGGGAGGGGGGGGGGAGAAAGAAAAGCCCTTGTCTGGCTGTATTGCATCTGAGGCTGAAAAAAAAGCCTCTGAAGTGTGTCTAAAAAGTCATAACCATAAAGCAAGATAACAAAATAGCAGTTCATTTTTAAAACTGATATATGTGCTACTATACGTGAAAAACATCAGTAATAATAGTGGTAATGTATGGCCTCTCTATGGTTAGTGAAAACATCTATAAATGCAAAAAAAATATAGTAATAACAATGTATCTTGATGGAAAAATAAATACATAAATAAAATAAATTGCCTTGTTCTCTCCTCACATGACAACAGAAAGGATCTCAGCTCTATAGATCCTCACATAAATGATGCTGTATTTTGCTATCTCTTATCTAAATACTTTTCCAAAACTTAAGACTTTTTTGTTGTTGTTGGCAATAACAAAATATGAACAGTAGCAACAATTAACTTTAAAACTACTTTAAAACAGTTACAAAGTGGAAGTCAGCTGTATTTTGCTATTTTATGTACCACAATAAAAATTGTTAAAAAAATGAAAACTACTTTAAAACAGATAAGACCTTTAATCTTTTTTTTTTTTTTAAATATTTATTTATAAGTTAATTCATGATACATTTCAAGAAGAACAAAAATACCGATTTCAATTTTATAGAGAATACATGTTAACAAAAATACTTCTCTTATCTAATCGAACAAATAAAATTTGCAATAGTTCACTGCAGGGCGTAATTTTCTCACGGTTCATATCATTAGTGAATTACTACTTAATACACTAAGTCAACATCGTAACTACCCATAACAACAAAATAAATATAAGTAAAATATATTGAAAAGTTGTTGTCTCACGTGTCTATAAGTTCCTATTAACCTACAAGTACCATATCCTATAGATTAATATACATAATCCTTATATTTATATCACTCTCAAGTATCTTAAGGAGAAGAAAAAGAGAGAAGAAAAAAAAAAAGAAAAAGATATATCTCAACTCCCGCTCCTACCCCAACTAGTCCATCCAGCACTGCGGGTAGTGTCCAGCATGAATATTCTGGAGTATAAAGGCCGTATGACTAATAGGCTTCACTAGTTGCTTTTGTGTAGTGGGAGATAAAGACTTTATAACTGCAATCCATTTATCAAGAAATATTTTTAGCTGTGAATCATTAGCATTTTGTATTGCATATTGTTCCACCATGCATTGTTTGAGCACTTCTTTTTTAAAGACAGTGAATTTAGGGGCGTGAGATGATTTCAAATTTTTTAAAATTAGATTCCTTGACAATAATATTATGGTATTGAGTAATTTGTCATTTTTATGTCGTTGAGAAAATTTAACTAAAAAAATAACCAATTGTGCCTCTAGATTAATTTCTGTCTCTAAAATTCTACTTAACCAAAAATTAATTTTCAGCCAAAATTGTATTTTAGGGCAGGCCCAAATACAATGCAACAAGTTTCCTTGTTGCACATTACATTTCCAAAAGCAGCTAGTATTTCTATACCATTTTGATAGCTTATCAGGTGTAATGTATGTCACATGAATCATTTTTAGGTGAGCTTCTCGCCTGTTTTATTAAGTTGTTTCAAGCTCAATTGAATGTCTCTTGTGCTTAGTCCTACAAAACTATTCTGCATTTTCAATGCTATTTTTCCTATTTGAACTATATTATTACGTGCATTCATCAAACGGTAAAATGGAGAGATTGATGGAGATCCAGTCTTATATTGATTAATTCAGCCTCTTAATGGAGCATATGACCAATCCGTGCCAAATTTTAGTCTGTTCTGAGATAAAATGTTTAATTTGTAAGTATGCAAAATGATCTTTTTGTGGAAGGCCAAATTTTGCTGTGATATCATAGAAAGATCAAATTACAGGGAGTGCAGAATTATTAGGCAAATTAGTATTTTGACCACATCATCCTCTTTATGCATGTTGTCTTACTCCAAGCTGTATAGGCTCGAAAGCCTACTACCAATTAAGCATATTAGGTGATGTGCATCTCTGTAATGAGAAGGGGTGTGGTCTAATGACATCAACACCCTATATCAGGTGTGCATAATTATTAGGCAACTTCCTTTCCTTTGGCAAAATGGGTCAAAAGGACTTGACAGGCTCAGAAAAGTAAAAAATAGTGAGATATCTTGCAGAGGGATGCAGCACTCTTAAAATTGCAAAGCTTCTGAAGCGTGATCATCGAACAATCAAGCGTTTCATTCAAAATAGTCAACAGGGTCGCAAGAAGCGTGTGGAAAAACCAAGGCGCAAAATAACTGCCCATGAACTGAGAAAAGTCAAGCGGGCAGCTGCCAAGATGCCACTTGCCACCAGTTTGGCCATATTTCAGAGCTGCAACATCACTGGAGTGCCTAAAAGCACAAGGTGTGCAATACTCAGAGACATGGCCAAGGTAAGAAAGGCTGAAAGACGACCACCACTGAACAAGACACACAAGCTGAAACGTCAAGACTGGGCCAAGAAATATCTCAAGACTGATTTTTCTAAGGTTTTATGGACTGATGAAATGAGAGTGAGTCTTGATGGGCCAGATGGATGGGCCCGTGGCTGGATTGGTAAAGGGCAGAGAGCTCCAGTCCGACTCAGACGCCAGCAAGGTGGAGGTAGAGTACTGGTTTGGGCTGGTATCATCAAAGATGAGCTTGTGGGGCCTTTTCGGGTTGAGGATGGAGTCAAGCTCAACTCCCAGTCCTACTGCCAGTTTCTGGAAGACACCTTCTTCAAGCAGTGGTACAGGAAGAAGTCTGCATCCTTCAAGAAAAACATGATTTTCATGCAGGACAATGCTCCATCACACGCGTCCAAGTACTCCACAGCGTGGCTGGCAAGAAAGGGTATAAAAGAAGAAAATCTAATGACATGGCCTCCTTGTTCACCTGATCTGAACCCTATTGAGAACCTGTGGTCCATCATCAAATGTGAGATTTACAAGGAGGGAAAACAGTACACCTCTCTGAACAGTGTCTGGGAGGCTGTGGTTGCTGCTGCACGCAATGTTGATGGTGAACAGATCAAAACACTGACAGAATCCATGGATGGCAGGCTTTTGAGTGTCCTTGCAAAGAAAGGTGGCTATATTGGTCACTGATTTGTTTTTGTTTTATTTTTGAATGTCAGAAATGTATATTTGTGAATGTTGAGATGTTATATTGGTTTCACTGGTAAAAATAAATAATTGAAATGGGTATATATTTGTTTTTTGTTAAGTTGCCTAATAATTATGCACAGTAATAGTCACCTGCACACACAGATATCCCCCTAAAATAGCTAAAACTAAAAACAAACTAAAAACTACTTCCAAAAATATTCAGCTTTGATATTAATGAGTTTTTTGGGTTCATTGAGAACATGGTTGTTGTTCAATAATAAAATTAATCCTCAAAAATACAACTTGCCTAATAATTCTGCACTCCCTGTATAGTATCCGATGTGACCAATTGTTTGATCCAAATCAGGCCTTTCTCTTTCCATCTTTCAAAAACCATGTATATGACTCCCGGGTTAAATTCTGGGGAGCCTTTGATAGGTAAGTAATCAGTAATAAATGGAGTTGTTCCTATTTCTATACAAAATTTCTGCCACGCCACAATCACATTTTTAAAGGTCAGCATTTTGGAAACTTGTGAGGGAAGCTTTGTGATTGGGCAGTGGAGTATTGCTTTTAAATTATATGGTCGTATCAAGCTAGATCTCACCAATATGCATGGTGATCCGATCCTTTTCTGTGATCCAATCGATTGCCAGTTTAGCTATTGCTGCAATGTTATATTGATTAATATTGGGAAAGGCTAGTCCAGCATCTTCTTTGGAGAGCATTAATTTATTTAAAGCAATTTGAGGCCTCTTCCCTTTCCATAGGAATTCATTACATATTCAATTAAATGATTTTATATCTGCTTTGTGTATAAAGAGGGGAATATTTTGAAGAAGATATATTAGTTTAGGTAGCAGTATGATTTTAATAAGCATAATGCGTGCTGTAAGTGAGATTGGGAGCAGCATCCAATCCTGCAGTTTTTGTTTACATTCATTGAAAAATTTTAAGTAATTTAAATCATACCACTCTTAAGGATTTTTCGACATCACTACTCCTAAATATTTTATTTGTGAAACTTCTCTAAATGGATGATCTAATCTCTGATGTGGGACTTTATGTATCTAGAGTAATTCAGATTTTTGTAAATTGGTTTTATATCTGGAGAAAGCCGCAAATAATTCCACATCCTCTAATAACTTAGGGAGACTTTCTCTTAAATTAGAGAGAAAGAGTAATAAGTCATCAGCATATAATGCTAGCACATGGTTTTGCTTTCCAAAATGGATACCCACCAAATGCTGTCTGAGAAGAATCGCCAATGGCTCTAAAGAAATATTAAAAAGGATAGGGGAAATAGGGCATCCTTGCCTAGTGCCTCTTTGTAAAGTGAATCTTTCAGTGATTGTACCATTAATAAAAATGGCTGAAGATGGTTTGTTATAAATGACATTGACTAATTTAGTAAAGTACCCAAGGAAACCAAACTTTTCCAGCGCAAAAAGACTAGTGATTCAAGCAAATATAATCAAAGGCCTTTTTGGCGTCTACCGTTAAAATAGCAGCATCATTTTTTATGGCTTTATTTTTATTCCAAAAGTAGTCAAGTGTAAGCATCACCTGCCTGATTCTCATGTATAATGTTATTTAAGTGGGGCGCTAGTTTTTTTGAAATTATTGAAGTGAGTAATTTGTAGTTAAAATTTAATAGGGAGATTGCCTGTATGAGGTAGGATTTTTAGGGTCTTTATCTTTCTTGAGGATTAAAGTTATATTTGACGCGACAAAATGGAAGGAGCATAAAGTATCTGTTGTATAATATAGATTAAACATTTTTTGTAGAATCGGGGCTATTTGGTTTGAAAGAATCTTATAAAATTCAGCTGGTAGAGAGTCCGGGCAAGGTGCTTTATTTAAATTAGAGAATTTAATCCCATTTACTATTTATTGAGATGTAATTGGGGCATTTAGTTGATGAACAATGTCCTGAGGCATTTTAGGTATCTTTAACTTATCCCAGAATGTTGCTTTCTGTTTTAGGTCAGGAACTTCGGCTTCATATAATTTTTTGAAGAAGTCAGTAAAGGTCTTTTGAATATCAGAATTAGAAATAAATCTATTTTTCCCAGCTCTAATTGCCTTAATATGGTTTGTAGATTTATTTTTTTGTAATCTTTACAAGATATTTAGCAGCCTTCCTTGAATAACTACCATAAAGAGATCTCTTTCTTATATCTTAAGTATCATTTGTTGTTTAATTAAGATATCTCTTTGAGATTTAAGGTTTATATATCTCTCCCCAAGAGATTTGGATGGCGTTGCTACATAGGCGTTATAAGCATTTCTGACACTATTGGAGAGCTGTATCTCTTTTTGTAAAAAAAAAAAAAATTTAAGGGTACTTTGATTTCACCGTTTAGAACAGCTTTTCCAGCCTCCCAAAAAAATTCTATTCTGTCCTTATATTCATCATTGAAATTTTCAAATTCTCTCCATTTGTTGGTTAGTCAATTTTGGAATTGTATATTATTATATAAATATTATTATTTGGGCATGGAGCAAGGGTTTTAGAGTTAAATTCTATTGAGATAGTTGCGTGATCAGATAATATAATTTCTTTAATATCCGCTATTATCTCCTTGCCAACTAAATTTTCAGAAATTAAAAACATGTCTATTCTGGACAAGGCTTGGTGCCCCTTTGAGAGACAGGAATAAGTTTTTACGTCAGGATTTTGTATCCGCCATATATCATAAACTCCAACTTTATTACAGAATTTTTGCAGAAGCAGAGTTTTCTTATCTTGTTTGATTGATTTAGATTTACTTAATCTATCTAGGCTGAGATAGGCTATTAAATTCAAGTCCCCTCCAATTAGTATATTATGACCTCTGTATATCAATAATTGTAATGCTAGTTCCTCCCAGAACTTGTTGTCAAGCACATTAGGTCTGTAAATGTTACATAAAATTAAGGGAATATTCTCAATTTCTATGTTGACTATTTGATATCGACCATCAGGATCTATTTCACTCTTATTTATTTTATGCTTTAGATCTTTGTTAATTAAAATAGCCACCCCTTTCTTCCTTTCCTGTGACGGGGCTGCTACCACTTCCCCTACCCATCTAAATTTAAGCTTATTAACTTCTTGGTCTTTTAGGTGAATTTCCTGTAACATTGTGATGTCGGGTTTGTGTGATCCTAATAGTTTTAGCACTGTTTTCCTTTTAATGGGGAAGTAATCCCTCCTACATTCCAAGATAGAATTTTAATTGATCCCTGCCCCATTTAAATATTTATAGAGACTGCACAACAGGTATTTAATGTTACATAAGTCGTCCAAGGACTGGAAGGGATATATATAATAAGCGGCAGGTAGACTGATGGGGGGAGCGGGAGAGAGAGAAAAAAAAGGGGGGTAAAGGCAAGAGGGGCAACAAAAGATGACAGGAAAATTAGGGAGAATATATTCCTCCAAATAAAATCTTGAAGATATTTTATAATCTTTAGTACTATACTGTCTAAAAAGAAAGAGAAAAAAAAACATTAAAAAATCAAACTCGTGAAACAGTAGTGTTATCTTCATGCTCTTTACAATACCATTAAAATCAAGTAATTCCATTATCTTTGCAAAACTTCTGAGCATCGGTGATGTTATTTAGTAGCCTAGTTTGCCCATCTATAACAAGAATTAATCTAGCGGGGTACACAAGTCTTACATTAAAATTGGCTTTCATTAATCGCGAGCAAAAGGGGGATATTTCTTTCCTCCTATTCATGGTTTCTATTGAGAAATCCTGGAATATCAAAACCTTTTGCTGGTCTATAAATAATGGATTCATTTTCCTGTAGAATCTTAGTATACAGGGAGTGCAGAATTATTAGGCAAGTTGTATTTTTGAGGATTAATTTTATTATTGAACAACAACCATGTTCTCAATGAACCCAAAAAACTAATTAATATCAAAGCTGAATAGTTTTGGAAGTAGTTTTTAGTTTGTTTTTAGTTATAGCTATTTTAGGGGGATATCTTTGTGTGCAGGTGACTATTACTGTGCATAATTATTAGGCAACTTAACAAAAAACAAATATATAGCCATTTCAATTATTTATTTTTACCAGTGAAACCAATATAACATCTCAACATTCACAAATATACATTTCTGACATTCAAAAATAAAACAAAAACAAATCAGTGACCAATATAGCCACCTTTCTTTGCAAGGACACTCAAAAGCCTGCCATCCATGGATTCTGTCAGTGTTTTGATCTGTTCACCATCAACATTGCGTGCAGCAGCAACCACAGCCTCCCAGACACTGTTCAGAGAGGTGTACTGTTTTCCCTCCTTGTAAATCTCACATTTGATGATGGACCACAGGTTCTCAATGGGGTTCAGATCAGGTGAACAAGGAGGCCATGTCATTAGATTTTCTTCTTTTATACCCTTTCTTGCCAGCCACGCTGTGGAGTACTTGGACGCGTGTGATGGAGCATTGTCCTGCATGAAAATCATGTTTTTCTTGAAGGATGCAGACTTCTTCCTGTACCACTGCTTGAAGAAGGTGTCTTCCAGAAACTGGCAGTAGGACTGGGAGTTGAGCTTGACTCCATCCTCAACCCGAAAAGGCCCCACAAGCTCATCTTTGATGATACCAGCCCAAACCAGTACTCCACCTCCACCTTGCTGGCGTCTGAATTGGACTGGAGCTCTCTGCCCTTTACCAATCCAGCCACGGGCCCATCCATCTGGCCCTTCAAGACTCACTCTCATTTCATCAGTCCATAAAACCTTAGAAAAATTAGTCTTGAGATATTTCTTGGCCCAGTCTTGACGTTTCAGCTTGTGTGTCTTGTTCAGTGGTTGTCGTCTTTCAGCCTTTCTTACCTTGGCCATGTCTCTGAGTATTGCACACCTTGTGCTTTTGGGCACTCCAGTGATGTTGCAACTCTGAAATATGGCCAAACTGGTGGCAAGTGGCATCTTGGCAGCTGCACGCTTGACTTTTCTCAGTTCATGGGCAGTTATTTTGCTCCTTGGTTTTTCCACACGCTTCTTGCGACCCTGTTGACTATTTTGAATGAAACGCTTGATTGTTCGATGATCACGCTTCAGAAGCTTTGCAATTTTAAGAGTGCTGCATCCCTCTGCAAGATATCTCACTATCTTTGACTTTTCTGAGCCTGTGAAGTCCTTCTTTTGACCCATTTTGCCAAAGGAAAGGAAGTTGCCTAATAATTATGCACACCTGATATAGGGTGTTGATGTCATTAGACCACACCCCTTCTCATTACAGAGATGCACATCACCTAATATGCTTAATTGGTAGTAGGCTTTCGAGCCTATACAGCTTGGAGTAAGACAACATGCATAAAGAGGATGATGTGGTCAAAATACTAATTTGCCTAATAATTCTGCACTCCCTGTATTAATTTTGTCCTGGAAGTTTAGCATCTTGACTAATATAGGTCTGGCTTTGTTAGAGCCATCTGAATTTTGACGTATAGGCCCCACTCTATGAGCCCTTTCAATAGCTATAAGTTAAGGTAAGGGGGGGCATTTTTAACATTTGGGGTAATTTAGTTGACAAAAAGAGAACTAAATCTTGATATTCCGCTGACTCTGGAAGACCAATGACTCTAAGGTTATTTCGCCGCGAGCGGTCTTCCAGGTCCTCTATCTTTGCTTGTAGTATAAAAATTTGGGATCCATACTCTTGACCAGATTGTTCACATCTATTTAATCTATCTTCAGAGTCAGATACTCTGCTTTCAATCTTCTCCAGTCTGGCCATAAATTGCCTTACTTTCAGGACAATATTATTGAATTTCTTGTCTTTCTGTTTGGGAGGCATGGCAGGGGAACTATTCTTGTGTTGGGTAATATAACTTTCCATATGTGTATTAGTGTAAAATATAACAGTGTAGAAGAGAAAATAATTATAACATACGACAAACAAGTGTTCAAGGGAAAAAAAAAATGGAGGATATGTTATTATTTTTTTTTAATGATTTAAGTTGTGTCAAGCATTAAATTCAATACTATAAGGGTTGGTGTCTAGAAGACCTGGTTATTCCAGGAAGGTATACGGTAGTGTTACAGAGACAAATCAACTATTAGTGAAACGGGCCTGCCACCCCATAAACAAAATAAGAAGAAAACATAAAAGAAAACTAGTTTCTATCACCAGCGAAAAGACTCTCCCTTGGAGCTATGTTAATTATTCCCTTTACACCTATGATAATATCAACTTAGTATAACCTGCTGCCAGTCAGCTAAGTCAATTTTGTACTATAAAGGCAAACGTACACTGTGTACCTTCTCATAGACAGCCAAAGACAGCTTACACTATTTTTACTATATTTGCGATAGACAATGTAATTCAATTATGTTAACCCATCTTATCATTGGGCTGTAACTAATTCACTAAATATTGCACTCCTTGACAATGTACCCTGAGAGCCTAAACTGTAAGTCTTCTAATATGTTTATCCTTGTTTGCTAAACCTCAGTCACTTATCTATCTGGTTACATGGTATGATATTTCCAATTAATATAAATAAATCAAATGAGATTGTGGACTCTCCTAGATTAATATAGATATTCTTAATCGCATGAATCCAGTAAATACATAAATCTTTCTTTTACAAGCACATTTAACCAACAAATTCAAAACTGTTATCTCTACTATTATTGGCGACTTTATAAACTCTGTGGGTGTTATAAAAATATCACACTCCCAAGTGGCCAAGCAAGGATTGTCCTGTGCAAGTTCAAGGTCAATATCAGTAAGTCTCCAAAGAATTTCGCAATGAAACAATTAAATCGGCAATAGTCACTGCACTATCCTTTTCTTGATGATACTTCATTCACATAGCTTCTTCTGTGCTTTACAGGCAGACTTGTTGTCCCCCTGCTTTAAACAGTCCTTTAGTTCTTGTCAGGGCCTTTTTACCATATTACAGAAAGAGCCTCAGAGAAACTGACTGTATATTATTCCTACCCAGTCTCAGGGTCTTGGGAACTGTTCTTATTCTCTATGTTTTAAATCCAACTTTTCAGCGGGTGTCTTATCCAATACAGTATATACAATATGTAGGGAGGTTTATATCTGTTACTCCTGCCTGGTTGTAGTGTCTTAGGATATAGTGTTCCCGATCATATGGCATTACATATTTAGCAGATTTTAGGCCCTTTATATCCCATTACTCCTACCCAGTCTTAGGGTATTGGGAGTTACTACCACTAAAAATATAATTCAAGTGGTGTGTGTATTCGTTAGCGTTTGGGATATTTATCACATAATGGTGCTTTTTATCGGGTAAAAGTATAAGTCTGTGGTATAAGAACATAGATGCAACAGGAAAAAGAATATCTTTTTAGTACTCACGACCTTCCGGCATCTGGTTGTGGGTACCTTGGCGGTGCTGCTATTAGTGCACTCTACGCTGGGATCTTACCCCTGGATCACTGAGCTGGGGCACCTTGTGATAGCTTGTAGTCCTCGAGGGTTGTCAGTCTCTCGATCAAGTACTGTGAGACCAGCGTGGGGCACAGGCTATTCAAGCCGGTCGGCGTTGTGCATCTGTACTTGAGATTGCCGCTCCCGGGGCGGCAGTGCTTCAACCACGAAGCTGTATCCGTCTTCCTGACTCCGGTTTCGTTGGCGTTCTCATGGCCAGTGTCCAGCCTGCATGAATCGTTGCAGAACAAGTAGCGTTAGCATAGGGGCGATGTAGCATACCCTGTATTCGGCGCGCGAAGTAGCAACCAACCTCTTAGGTCTGCCTCCAAACTGGAAGTCAACAGTACGTTGTTCTTTTAATCATTTTCAATGTGGAAAAGACTAGGTATGTGCAAACTTTGTTCTTCGAATATTTGTTTGTTAAACTGCTTCCACTAATTATGGTTTTGGCGCTGGATATAGCAGTGTAAGCGTGCAAAACAAAGATCTGGATTTGACAAACGAATATCTGATTAACAAATTTTGCACATACGTAGAAAAGAGTTTATAAATGAATTCTAGTATATTCAATAGTTTTATGCCAGCTGGGTATAAATATAAAAGCCACTCCCAAGCCATACGCATTTCAGTAGAGGATCAATTCTTGCTAAATAACATACTGCCTGTGATTTGGTACAGAGCTAGATTTAGGTAAAATTTTTGAAGAAAAAAAAAAAAAGAGAAATTAATTACATGCTCTGCTGTTGTCCCCACAATAGAGCAATGCTCATGACTACTTTGGGTTGGAATAACTGACTTGGCTACTTTGCTGCATCTATTCACTTTGATAATCAGTGCAAGATTGGAAAAACAAATGAACTTATTGCAATCATTGACGTTTTGTGCCTTGTTAGTATAGTGAAAGAATGAGGTGGCAGAGTGACATGTGGCGCATTACTTAATGCATGATGATGTCACATACAGTAAAGAATCCAGATACTTACTGGATTTGATGCGGATAGGGAAGATATTGTCCAGAGCCCAAATCTTGGCCCCTTCACCATTTAAAAGAGGGGAATCTGTCCTTTGTTACAAATGTTGCTTGTTCCTCTTGAATGCAATTGACCAGAATAAAAACAGTAATTATCTGCAGCACCAATCAGAAAGCTGTTTTGGATCTAGACGAGTCACTATCTCACGTATATAGTATTGCAAAAGAACTACAAAAAAGAATAAAAATAAACGTATAAAAGGCATTTAAACTGACACTTTATTAATGATTTTTAAAACTATGTTAAAGGTTTAGTAAAGTCCAAATTAAACTTTCATGATTAAGATAGGGCATGCAATTTTAGACAATGTTATAGTTTACTTTTATCATCAAATTTGCTTTGTTCTTGGTATTCTTAGTTGAAAGCTAAACCTAGGTAGGCTCATATGCTAATATCTAAGCACTTGAAGGCCACCTCTTATCTGAATGCATTTGACAGTTTTTAATAGCAAGTTAGTTTGTGTGTTTAATATAAACAACATTATGCTCACGCCAGGGGCATATTTATGTTTTGTGCTGCCCTAGGCACTCAAAGTTATGCTGCCCCCCACCCCTAACCTTAACAAATGTTAGGTATTTTTTAGGCATACAGGGAGTGCAGAATTATTAGGCAAGTTGTATTTTTGAGGATTAATTTTATTATTGAACAACAACCATGTTCTCAATGAACCCAAAAAACTCATTAATATCAAAGCTGAATAGTTTTGGAAGTAGTTTTTAGTTTGTTTTTAGTTATAGCTATTTTAGGGGGATATCTGTGTATGCAGGTGACTATTACTGTGCATAATTATTAGGCAACTTAACAAAAAACAAATATATACCCATTTCAATTATTTATTTTTACCAGTGAAACCAATATAACATCTCAACATTCACAAATATACATTTCTGACATTCAAAAACAAAACAAAAACAAATCAATGACCAATATAGCCACCTTTCTTTGCAAGGACACTCAAAAGCCTGCCATCCATGGATTCTGTCAGTGTTTTGATCTGTTCACCATCAACATTGCGTGCAGCAGCAACCACAGCCTCCCAGACACTGTTCAGAGAGGTGTACTGTTTTCCCTCCTTGTAAATCTCACATTTGATGATGGACCACAGGTTCTCAATGGGGTTCAGATCAGGTGAACAAGGAGGCCATGTCATTAGATTTTCTTCTTTTATACCATTTCTTGCCAGTCACGCTGTGGAGTACTTGGACGCGTGTGATGGAGCATTGTCCTGCATGAAAATCATGTTTTTCTTGAAGGATGCAGACTTCTTCCTGTACCACTGCTTGAAGAAGGTGTCTTCCAGAAACTGGCAGTAGGACTGGGAGTTGAGCTTGACTCCATCCTCAACCCGAAAAGGCCCCACAAGCTCATCTTTGATGATACCAGCCCAAACCAGTACTCCACCTCCACCTTGCTGGCGTCTGAGTCGGACTGGAGCTCTCTGCCCTTTACCAATCCAGCCACGGGCCCATCCATCTGGCCCATCAAGACTCACTCTCATTTCATCAGTCCATAAAACCTTAGAAAAATCAGTCTTGAGATATTTCTTGGCCCAGTCTTGACGTTTCAGCTTGTGTGTCTTGTTCAGTGGTGGTCGTCTTTCAGCCTTTCTTACCTTGGCCATGTCTCTGAGTATTGCACACCTTGTGCTTTTGGGCACTCCAGTGATGTTGCAGCTCTGAAATATGGCCAAACTGGTGGCAAGTGGCATCTTGGCAGCTGCACGCTTGACTTTTCTCAGTTCATGGGCAGTTATTTTGCGCCTTGGTTTTTCCACACGCTTCTTGCGACCCTGTTGACTATTTTGAATGAAACGCTTGATTGTTCGATGATCACGCTTCAGAAGCTTTGCAATTTTAAGAGTGCTGCATCCCTCTGCAAGATATCTCACTATTTTTTACTTTTCTGAGCCTGTCAAGTCCTTCTTTTGACCCATTTTGCCAAAGGAAAGGAAGTTGCCTAATAATTATGCACACCTGATATAGGGTGTTGATGTCATTAGACCACACCCCTTCTCATTACAGAGATGCACATCACCTAATATGCTTAATTGGTAGTAGGCTTTTGAGCCTATACAGCTTGGAGTAAGACAACATGCATAAAGAGGATGATGTGGTCAAAATACTCATTTGCCTAATAATTCTGCACTCCCTGTAATAATTTTTACTCAGGGTGTATATTTGTTAATAACTAATGCAGGACACAACATATTTAACAAACAAAAAAATTGTGTCTGCATCCATTGTCCCTGGATTAGTTTTTAAAACATTTTCTACTAGTTTATGAGGTCTGGGGTTTAAACATTTTTGCTATACAGAATCCACAGCAAAAATCTTCAAACCCCAGACCACAGCTAATTATGGGATAATTATGGGATAATTATTCATTATGGAAAGCGATCTACTGCACCTCTCTGCCAATCCCTTCACTGGCTTCCTCTTGCCTCTAGGATTAAACATAAAATCCTCACCCTGACATATAAAGCTCTCAACTGCACTGCTCCCCCCTACATCTCAGAACTTGTCTCTAGATACTCTTCCTCCCGTCCTCTTCGATCAGCTCAGGATCTCCTCCTCTTCTCCTCTCTTGTTACTTCCTCACATTCCTGTTTTACAGGACTTCTCCAGACTGGCCCCCATCTTGTGGAATTCCCTGCCTCGCTCCACAAGACTCTCCCCTAGTTTTAACAGCTTCAAGCACTCCCTAAAAACTCTACTATTCAGGGATGCAAACAACCAACACTAACCTTTCCTAACTCCATTGCTTTCCCCTTGAACCCCTTAGATTGTAAGCCTATGGGCACAGATGTTTACAGATCACTTCATAAGAGCCGACTACAACAGTGAAACTCTCGGCTGGGCCCTCTACCCACTTGACCCCTACAAAACCTATCCTGTACACCGACTATGTTTACAGCGCTGCGGAATCTGTTGGCGCTCTACAAATACCTGATAATAATAATAATAATACATGATTGTGCTACCATTTTAGTGTCTCTCATCTGATTGGCATTTTTATCAAAAAAGGGTCTATGCAGATCATGTCTGTCCGCACATTGTTAAATCGGCCCCTTAGTCTAAACTTCAATTGAGTAGTAGATTTTTTCAGTTTCAAACTTATGTCTATTTCCACACAAAAGTTGTAAATATAAAAAGACTGTGCACATTTTAGTAATGTATGTATAAAAGATTTGTTTAACGTTCTTCCATCTTTACTCACTAGCTTTGGGAACAATGGACTGGATATAATTCCACATGTAAGCTTAAGAGCTCATAGAAACAACAAAATATTTTTATAAAGATTAATGCTATAATTTTGATACATGACAAAAACTAAGGCCTAGATTTAGAGTTCGGCGGTAGCCGTCAAAACCAGCGTTAGAGGCTCCTAACGCTGGTTTTGGGCGCCCGCTGGTATTTGGAGTCAGTGATTAAAGGGTCTAACGCTCACTTTTCAGCCGCGACTTTTCCATACCGCAGATCCCCCTACGCCATTTGCGTAGCCTATCTTTTCAATGGGATCTTTCTAACGCTGGTATTTAGAGTCGTTTCTGCAGTGAGCGTTAGAAATCTAACGACAAAATTCCAGCCGCCTGAAAATAGCAGGAGTTAAGTGCTTTCTGGCTAACGCCGGTTTCTAAAGCTCTTAACTACTGTACCCTAAAGTACACTAACACCCATAAACTACCTATGTACCCCTAAACCGAGGTCCCCCCACATCGCCGCCACTCGATTAAAATTTTTAACCCCTAATCTGCCGACCGCCACCTACGTTATACTTATGTACCCCTAATCTGCTGCCCCTAACCCCGCCGACCCCTATATTATATTTATTAACCCCTAACTTGCCCCCCACAACGTCGCCGCAAGCTACTTAAAATAATTAACCCCTAATCTTCCGACCGCAAATCGCCGCCACCTACGTTATCCCTATGTACCCCTAATCTGCTGCCCCTAACATCGCCGACCCCTATGTTATATTTATTAACCCCTAATCTGCCCCCCACAACGTCGCCGACACCTACCTACACTTATTAACCCCTAATCTGCCGAGCGGACCTGAGCGCTACTATAATAAAGTTATTAACCCCTAATCCGCCTCACTAACCCTATCATAAATAGTATTAACCCCTAATCTGCCCTCCCTAACATCGCCGACACCTACCTTCAATTATTAACCCCTAATCTGCCGACCGGAGCTCACCGCTATTCTAATAAATGTATTAACCCCTAAAGCTAAGTCTAACCCTAACACTAACACCCCCCTAAGTTAAATATAATTTTTATCTAACGAAATAAATTAACTCTTATTAAATAAATGATTCCTATTTAAAGCTAAATACTTACCTGTAAAATAAATCCTAATATAGCTACAATATAAATTACATTTATATTATAGCTATTTTAGGATTAATATTTATTTTACAGGCAACTTTGTAATTATTTTAACCAGGTACAATAGCTATTAAATAGTTAAGAACTATTTAATAGTTACCTAGTTAAAATAATTACAAATTTACCTGTAAAATAAATCCTAACCTAAGATATAATTAAACCTAACACTACCCTATCAATAAAATAATTAAATAAACTACCTACAATTACCTACAATTAACCTAACACTACACTATCAATAAATTAATTAAACACAATTGCTACAAATAAATACAATTAAATAAACTATCTAAAGTACAAAAAATAAAAAAGAACTAAGTTACAGAAAATAAAAAAATATTTACAAACATAAGAAAAATATTACAACAATTTTAAACTAATTACACCTACTCTAAGCCCCCTAATAAAATAACAAAGACCCCCAAAATAAAAAATTCCCTACCCTATTCTAAAATACAAAAATTACAAGCTCTTTTACCTTACCAGCCCTGAACAGGGCCCTTTGCGGGGCATGCCCCAAGAATTTCAGCTCTTTTGCCTGTAAAAAAAAACATACAATACCCCCCCCCCAACATTACAACCCACCACCCACATACCCCTAATCTAACCCAAACCCCCTTAAATAAACCTAACACTAATCCCCTGAAGATCTTCCTACCTTGTCTTCACCATCCAGGTATCACCGATCCGTCCTGGCTCCAAGATCTTCATCCAACCCAAGCGGGGGTTGGCGATCCATAATCCGGTGCTGAAGAGGTCCAGAAGAGGCTCCAAAGTCTTCCTCCTATCCGGCAAGAAGAGGACATCCGGACCGGCAAACATCTTCTCCAAGCGGCATCTTCTATGTTCTTCCATCCGATGACGACCGGCTCCATCTTGAAGACCTCCAGCGCGGATCCATCCTCTTCTTCCGACGACTAGACGACGAATGACGGTTCCTTTAAGGGACGTCATCCAAGATGGCGTCCCTCGAATTCCGATTGGCTGATAGGATTCTATCAGCCAATCGGAATTAAGGTAGGAATTTTCTGATTGGCTGATGGAATCAGCCAATCAGAATCAAGTTCAATCCGATTGGCTGATCCAATCAGCCAATCAGATTGAGCTCGCATTCTATTGGCTGTTCCGATCAGCCAATAGAATGCGAGCTCAATCTGATTGGCTGATTGGATCAGCCAATCGGATTGAACTTGATTCTGATTGGCTGATTCCATCAGCCAATCAGAATATTCCTACCTTAATTCCGATTGGCTGATAGAATCCTATCAGCCAATCGGAATTCGAGGGACGCCATCTTGGATGACGTCCCTTAAAGGAACCGTCATTCGTCGTCTAGTCGTCGGAAGAAGAGGATGGATCCGCGCTGGAGGTCTTCAAGATGGAGCCGGTCGTCATCGGATGGAAGAACATAGAAGATGCCGCTTGGAGAAGATGTTTGCCGGTCCGGATGTCCTCTTCTTGCCGGATAGGAGGAAGACTTTGGAGCACCGGATTATGGATCGCCAACCCCCGCTTGGGTTGGATGAAGATCTTGGAGCCAGGACGGATCGGTGATACCTGGATGGTGAAGACAAGGTAGGAAGATCTTCAGGGGATTAGTGTTAGGTTTATTTAAGGGGGTTTGGGTTAGATTAGGGGTATGTGGGTGGTGGGTTGTAATGTTGGGGGGGGGGGGTATTGTATGTTTTTTTTTACAGGCAAAAGAGCTGAAATTCTTGGGGCATGCCCCGCAAAGGGCCCTGTTCAGGGCTGGTAAGGTAAAAGAGCTTGTAATTTTTGTATTTTAGAATAGGGTAGGGAATTTTTTATTTTGGGGGTCTTTGTTATTTTATTAGGGGGCTTAGAGTAGGTGTAATTAGTTTAAAATTGTTGTAATATTTTTCTTATGTTTGTAAATATTTTTTTATTTTCTGTAACTTAGTTCTTTTTTATTTTTTGTACTTTAGATAGTTTATTTAATTGTATTTATTTGTAGCAATTGTGTTTAATTAATTTATTGATAGTGTAGTGTTAGGTTAATTGTAGGTAATTGTAGGTAGTTTATTTAATTATTTTATTGATAGGGTAGTGTTAGGTTTAATTATATCTTAGGTTAGGATTTATTTTACAGGTAATTTTGTAATTATTTTAACTAGGTAACTATTAAATAGTTCTTAACTATTTAATAGCTATTGTACCTGGTTAAAATAATTACAAAGTTGCCTGTAAAATAAATATTAATCCTAAAATAGCTATAATATAAATGTAATTTATATTGTAGCTATATTAGGATTTATTTTACAGGTAAGTATTTAGCTTTAAATAGGAATAAGTTATTTAATAAGAGTTAATTTATTTCGTTAGATAAAAATTATATTTAAGTTAGGGGGGTGTTAGTGTTAGGGTTAGACTTAGCTTTAGGGGTTAATACATTTATTAGAATAGCGGTGAGTTCCGGTCGTCAGATTAGGGGTTAATAATTGAAGGTAGGTGTCGGCGATGTTAGGGAGGGCAGATTAGGGGTTAATACTATTTATGATAGGGTTAGTGAGGCGGATTAGGGGTTAATACATTTATTATAGTAGCGCTCAGGTCCGCTCGGCAGATTAGGGGTTAATAAGTGTAGGTAGGTGTCGGCGACGTTGTGGGGGGCAGATTAGGGGTTAATAAATATAACATAGGGGTCGGCGATGTTAGGGCAGCAGATTAGGGGTACATAGGGATAACGTAGGTGGCGGCGGTTTACGGAGCGGCAGATTAGGGGTTAAAAGTGTAATGCAGGGGTCAGCAATAGCGGGGGCGGCAGATTAGGGGTTAATAAGTGTAAGGCTAGGGGTGTTTAGACTCGGGGTACATGTTAGAGTGTTAGGTGCAGACGTAGGAAGTGTTTCCCCATAGGAAACAATGGGGCTGCGTTAGGAGCTGAACGCTGCTTTTTTGCAGGTGTTAGGTTTTTTTTCAGCTCAAACAGCCCCATTGTTTCCTATGGGAGAATCGTGCACGAGCACGTTTTTGATGCCGGCCGCGTCCGTAAGCAACTCTGGTATCGAGAGTTGCATTTGCGGTAAAAATGCCCTACGCTCCTTTTTTGGAGCCTAACGCAGCATTTGTTTTAACTCTCGATACCAGAGTTAATTTTATGGTGCGGCCAGAAAAAAGCCCGCGGAGCGTTAACAGCCCTTTTACCGCCGAACTCTAAATCTAGGCCTAAGTGTTCATAGAACATTAAATAAAAGATTTTTTGTATTGTTTTTTTTTTTATGGCACCACTATGTGTTAGTATAATAATTTAAAAATGAATGGAGTGGTAATTAAGGGTTTAAATAAACAGATTTGTGATTGGTGGTTTGCACCTTTACATCAGACACACGTGAATGGGTTGTTATGCATGACTAAGGGCCTGCAACTCTAAAATGTTGCATCACCGGTTGTTTTAATATGCTTCAATAAAGATACTGGATTTATGGATACCTATGGTGCTGTGGACTCATTTTTAAATATTTTGATCATTGCTATCTGTTAAGTTTACATCTGCAATGTGATCTAGCCCATTCTGCACTCTGTGAGTTTCTAACAAGAGCATGTTTTCAGTTCTCAAAAGAGTAAATTAAAAGGGTTTAATTTACAGAAGTACTACTTTACAGAAAGGGTAATAGTTATGTGGAATATATGCGGAAGTGGTAGAGACACATATAATAAGGGACAAATACAGCAACAGCAGTGGTTTATAATCAGAGTGATCTGTCAAACTTGTATGTTCTAGGAACTGTCCAAGAGTGACACGGATATATTGGAGGCAATTGCATCATTAAACCATTTTTGGAATAGATCTGAAACAAACATAAAAATAAATTGTGTTGAATTCACTATCTATATAACCCATGCATGTATACCAATGTCTGCTGTAAACTTTTTTTTCAACTCTAAGACTAGCAGATGCAGACCTTGTTCTGCAAATTTTGCGTAAGACAAAAGGCAAGTGCGTAGGCACTAATCAGCCGCTTATAAATGTTTTAAGAATGGAACTAGTGGTGTGTAAAATGGGCCCATCTTACCACATTTCTATTACAAGGCTTCTGTAATCTTGTAATGTGCACATGTTGTATAGCCTTTTGGTAACTCTGTAACTATAGTAAGGTTGATAGAGCGGTTTCACTTTTAGACCAGCCACCCTATGTTAATTTTATATGGATTACTCTAGAAAAATTCAGAGACACAACAAACACTCTGGCTTCCCCATAACAGAATACAGGATGATTAGCCAGGCAGTGTGAGCTGCTGCAGCTAATGATTGGCTGTATTGTTTTGTAGGGATGAACCTGCTCTTGTACAGAGTGCATCACTTCTGTATATGTTTTTCTATAAATTATTCATGTTTACAGCAGTTGATGGTTTGTCAAAATGAATTAATAAATAACTGTTTCATTGATAAATTGACATTTCTCATTATTTTTATTTAGCTTTTCCCCCTGTTGTGTGTACCATGAAACTGTCACATTGAGATTTTCTGTATTACTGCAAAGTCTGTGAATTGCTACAATAAAGGAATTCAGGAATACCCTAAATATTCATAAGGATATCTAGAGGAGTAAATTATGCCCACACTTAATGGTAGAACCAAATCTTGGCAGACTAGAGGGATCCATAAATTCTTATCTATGCTTCTGTTTTGACACGGAGGTATGTACTGTAATGGTAAATCACTGAGGACCATCTGAGCGCCTCTTTATTTCTATTCTGGCATTTCTCAGGAGAGGGAGAATCTATTAAATTGGAGAATATGTTTTTCAGGGATTACCACACTTCTCAGATGGTTTGAGACTATAATACCCAACTCCCCTGAGGCTTCCTGTAATCCCTAGCACACTCTCTTGTAATCCCTTGCATATCCAAGAAACCTCCCTGACATTTAACCCTTGCAACACATCAAGGAAACACAAAAATACATCTGTAGGTGCTCATGGAAGATTAGAATCAGCAGGTCAACATTTTTTGTTTTATCTACTAAATTATCAAGTTTCATAAATTCTTAGGCAATCCATATGCATATATTACAAGCGTTTGTGATACTAGAAAGCTATACCACATATCTACTAGCCTAAATGTAATAGTAGTATTTTTACTTCTAAATGCACAACTATTGAACTTCAGTTTATGACTTTTTTTTTCAGGCTTATCTGAAATTCAACAGCTCCCTGAAAATTATTAAAGGGACATTGTACACTAGATTTTTCTTTGCATAAATGTTTTGTAGATGATCCATTTATATAGCCCATCTGGGAGTGTTTATGTATAGCTTATTTTTTAAGAAAATTGTGCTGATTTTCAGACTCCTAACCAAGCCCCAACATTTTAGATGTATACTGATGTTTACAGATTCCTGTGGCTCCTGTTTGTACAATCTGTCTTTTTATATGCAGGGAGGGGGGAGTGTCTGTTCTTCTTGTTTTCCCAGCTCCTTCCAGTGGGTGTCCCAGCCTAAACTCATCAATAGTGCTAAACTCTGAGCTTCTAAGTAAGTTTTTAAAAGGTTTTATACTGGATTTTTAGATCAGTATCTGCATATTCTTCCTTATAGTAGTGTCTATTACATTCAGTTATATGGAAATTGGTGTATACTGTCCCTTTAATGCTCTTAATGTATTGATAGTTAACTCTTTCTAAGTGATGCATTTTTTTCTTATATCTTTTTTAGACTTAAACTTCTGAAACATGCCTGAAATGGAAATTATATCTGATATGCCTTAAGGATCTAATGAGTGAAATTTCAAAGTTTGCTGCATTTTAATTGTAGATACGTTAAACCAAACAGAGAAAACCCACAGTCTAAGTGGCCGGTGATGACTGACATAAACAAATGATAGCATCACACCTAGTGCAAACAGTCTGTGGCTGTTGATGGCAAGGAAATGTATCATTAGGAAACAGATGTAGAAATGATTTAATCATTGAAATATTTGTGTAATTATAACATTATCTTGTTTAGAACTATTTAGTCTCTGATCATAATAAATGATTTTTGTTTTTGAAAAGAAATAAATAAGTTTACATAATAATAACATCACAATAAAGGTAATTACTCAACTAAGATCCTTTATATAAAAAGTTACTATTTCTAATTATTGGTGACTAAATTACCTTCCGTTTCCATTACATTTAGCATAAGTGAGTATAATGTAAGCCTTTGGCATCTATTTATCAAAGCGTCAACTTACCTGCAATCAACAGCACCAATAAGCTCGCCTAAGATCGCCTAACATTGTTGCCGCGGAACTGAATACGTTCTCCAAAATTATCCAAAAAGCTGTCAAAAAGCTGCGCACCAAGTACGGTGCAATGAGCAGTGGACTGTTGTTAACTAACAGTCATCGATCTCACTGCTCTTTGGCTTTTTTAGCGCTTTCTTGGTACCCTGTCACTAAACACCCACACTATACTAACTGTTTTACCCCCTAAACCGCCGCTCCCAAAGCCCACCGCAACTAAATAAATTGTTTAACCCTTAAACCGCCGCTCCCGGAGCCCACCGCAACTAAATAAATTGTTTAACCCTTAAACCGCCGCTCCCGGAGCCCACCGCAACTAAATAAATTGTTTAACCCCTAAACTGCTGCTCCCGGAGCCCACCGCAACTCTAATAAAAGTATTAACCCCTAAACCGCCGCTCCCGGAGCCCACCACCACCTACATTATATTTATTAACCCCTAATCTGCCCCCCTACACTGCCGCCACCTACATTATATTTATTAACCCCTAATCTGCCCCCCTACACTGCCGCCACCTACATTATATTTATTAACCCCTAATCTGCCCCCCTATGCCGCCACCGCCACCACCTACATTATATTTATTAACCCCTAATCTGCCCCCCCACACCGCCGCCACCTACATTATATTTATTAACCCCTAATCTGCCCCCCCACACCGCCGCCATCTACATTATATTTATTAACCCCTAATCTGCCCCCACACACCGCCGCCACCTACCTACATTTATTAACCCTTACTCTGCTGCCCCCAACGTCGCCACCACTATATTAAATTTATTAACCACTAAACCTAAGTCTAACCCTAACCCTAACACCCCCTAACTTAAATATAATTTAAATAAATCTAAATAAAAATAACTATCATTAAATAAATTATTCCTATTTGAAACTAAATACTTACCTGTAAAATAAACCCTAAGCTAGCTACAATATAACTAATAGTTACATTGTAGCTATATTAGGGTTTATATTTATTTTACAGGCAACTTTGTATTTATTTTAACTAGGTAGAATAGTTATTAAATAGTTATTAACTATTTAATAACTTCCTAGTTAAAATAAAAACAAATATACCTGTAAAATAAAACCGAACCTAAGTTACAATTACACCTAACACTACACTATAATTAAATTAATTCCCTAAACTAAATACAATTAAAAATAAAGTACAAAAAACAAACACTAAATTACAGAAAATAATAAAATAATTACAAGTTTTTTAAACTAATTACACCTAATCTAATCCCCCTAATCCCCCTAATAAAATAAAAAAGCCCCCCCAATAATAAAAAGCCCTACCCTATACTAAATTACAAATAGCCCTTAAAAGGGTTTTTTGCGGGGCATTGCCCCAAAGTAATCAGCTCTTTTACCTGTAAAAAAAAGTACAATACCCCCCCAACATTAAAACCCACCACCCACACACCCAACCCTTCTCTAAAACCCACCCAATCCCCCCTTAAAAAAAAACTAACACTCACCCCTTGAAGATCACCCTACCTTGAGACTTCTTCACCCAATCGGGCCGAAGTCCTCAACTAAGCCGGGCGAAGTGGTCCTCCAGACGGGCAGAAGTCTTCATCCAAGCCAGGCAGTAGAGGTCTTCTAGATGGGCAGAAGTCTTCATCCAGACGGCATCTTCTATCTTCATCCATCCGGCGCGGAGCGGCTCCATCTTCAAGACATCCGACGCGGAGCATCCTTCCTGGCCGACTACCGGACGAATGAAGGTTCCTTTAAGTGACGTCATCCAAGATAGCGTCCCTTCAATTCCGATTGACTGATAGAATTCTATCAGCCAATCGGAATTAAGGTAGGAAAAATCCTATTGGTTGATGCAATCAGCCAATAGGATTGAAGTTCAATCCTATTGGCTAATCCAATCAGCCAATTGAATGCGAGCTCAATCCTATTGGCTGATTGGATCAGCCAATAGGATTGAACTTCAATCCTATTGGCTGATTGCATCAACCAATAGGATTTTTCCTACCTTAATTCCAATTGGCTGATAGAATTCTATAAGCCAATCGGAATTGAAGGGACGCCATCTTGGATGACGTCACTTAAAGGAACCTTCATTCGTCGGGTATTCGTCGGCCAGGAAGGATGCTCTGCGTCGGATGTCTTGAAGATGGAGCCGCTCCGCGTCGGATGGATGAAGATAGAAGATGCCGTCTGGATGAAGACTTCTGCCCGTCTGGAGGACCTCTTCTGTCTGGCTTGGATGAAGACTTCTGCCCGTCTGGAGGACCACTTCGCCCGGCTTCATTGAGGACTTCAGCCCGGTTGGGTGAAGACGTCTCAAGGTAGGGTGATCTTCAAGGGGTTAGTGTTAGGATTTTTTTAAGGGGGGATTGAGTGGGTTTTAGAGTAGGGTTGGGTGTGTGGGTGGTGGGTTTTAATGTTGGGGGGGTATTGTACTTTTTTTTACAGGTAAAAGAGCTGATTACTTTGGGGCAATGCCCCGCAAAAGGCCCTTAGTATAACTTAGTATAGGGTAGGGCTTTTTATTATTTTGGGGGGCTTTTTTATTTTATTAGGGGGATTAGATTAGGTGTAATTAGTTTTAAAAACTTGTAATTATTTTATTATTTTCTGTAATTTAGTGGGGGGGGGGTTTCCGTACTTTAGATAATTGTATTTAATTGTAGTTAATTTAGGTAATTAATTTAATTGTAGTGTAGTGTTAGGTGTAATTGTAACTTAGGTTAGGTTTTATTTTACAGGTAAATTTGTCTTTATTTTAGCTAGGTAGTTATTAAATAGTTAATAACTATTTAATAACTATTCTACCTAGTTAAAATAAATACAAACTTGCCTGTAAAATAAAAATAAATCCTAAGCTAACTACAAAGTAACTATTTGTTATATTTTAGCTAGCTTAGGGTTTATTTTATAGGTAAGTATTTAGTCATAAATAGGAATAATTTAGTTAATTATAGTAATTTTATTTAGATTTATTTTAATTATATTTAAAGGGACACTGTACCCAAAAATTTTCTTTTGTAATTCAGAAAGAGCATGCAATTTTAAGCAACTTTCTAATTTACTCCTATTATCAATTTTTCTTCGTTCTCTTGCTATCATTATTTGAAAAAGAAGGCATCTAAGCTTTTTTTTTATTTCAGTACTCTGGACAGCACTTTTTTATTGGTGGATGAATTTATCCACCAATCAGCAAGGACAACCCAGGTTGTTCACCAAAAATGGGCCGGCATCTAAACTTACATTCTTGCATTTCAAATAAAGATACCAAGAGAAAGAAGAAAATTTGATAATAGGAGTAAATTAGAAAGTTGCTTAAAATTTCATGCTCAATCTGAATCAAGAAAGAAAATTTTTGGGTACAGTGTCCCTTTAAGTTAGGGGGTGTTAGGGATAGGGTTAGACTTAGGTTTAGGGGTTAATAAATATAATGTAGGTGGCGGCGGTGTAGGGGGGGGGCAGATTAGAGGTTAATAAATATCATGTAGGTGGCGGTGGGCTCCGGGAGCGGCAGTTTAGGGGTTAAACACTTTATTTAGTTGCGGCGGGGTCCGTGAGCGGCGGTTTAGGGGTTAATAAGTTTAATGTAGGTGACGGCAGTATGGGGGGGGGCATATTAGGGGTGTTTAGACTCGGGGTACATGTTAGGGTGTTAGGTGTAGACATTACCTTAGGAATCAATGGGATATCGGGCAGCAGCAAACATAAGCTTTCACTGCTTTCAGACTCCCATTGATTCATATGGCATCCGCCGGATTGAAAACCAGGTACTCTGGGCCGGAAAAGTGCAGAGCGTACCTGCTAGTTATTTGATAATTAGCAAAAGTAGTCAGATTGTGCCGAACTTGCATTTGGAACATCTGGAGTGACGTAAGCATTGATCTGTGTCGGACTTAGTCCGGCGGATTGTATGTTACGTCACTAAATTCTACTTTTGCCGGTCTGTAGGGTTTGATATTACTAAGGTGAATCAGGCTCGCCACAAATACGCTGCGGACTCCAGCGTATTTGCGGTTGACGGCTTGATAAATAGATGCCATTGTGTTTGGTGAATGCACACTATTATATTTAGTGCAATAAAATGTAACTTTGGTGCAACTTTAGCAGTGATGTTTAGAGCATATGCCCTTTTTCTTCTTTAAGTTGATCTTATGTAACGTGGCCCCGGCCAAAGCTGCCATTAGTGATTGGCCCTGCAAATAAAAAAGAGCACCCCTGATTTTAAATGAACTCCTGTCTCTCTGTTAATACACTGCCATAACAGTATGTTAATTAGACATATTCCTGTGTGAAACAGATACAACATGGAGCACAAGCACTCGATATTTGCATATTTTGAGTCTGTTTTTCTCCCACCTATTACATATTGTTTTAAAGGGACAGGTTATTCCAAAAATGGTATTTTTTTAAAAAGATAGATAATCCCTTTTTTTTTTACCTATTCCCCAGTTTTGCATAACTAAACAGTTATATTAAAGGGATAGTAAACACCAAAAATGTTATTGTTTACAAAGATAGATAATAACTTTATTTACTATTTGCATAACCAACACTGTTATAGAAAAATACTTTTTACCTTTGTGATTTCTTTGTATCTAAGCCTCTACAGACTGCCCACTTATTTCATTGCTATTTACAGACTTGCATTTTAGCCAACTAGTGTTGACTTGTGAATAACTCCATGGGAGTGAGCACAATGTTATCTATATGGCACACAACTAGCACAGTCTAACAGTGAAAAAGCTATAAAAATGCACAGAGATAAGCGGTGGTCTATAGTGACTTAGAGACAAGCAGAAGGAGGTTATAAAATATATTAAAGGGATATGAAACCCAATTTTTTTTCTTTCGTGATTTAGATAGAGCATGCAATTTTAATCAACTTTCTAATTTACTCCTATTATCATGTTTTCTTCATTCTCTTGGTATCTTTATTTGAAAAAGCAGGAATGTATGCTTAGGAACTAGCCCATTTTTGGTTCAGCACCCTGAGTAGCGCTTGCTGATTGGTGGCTACATTTAGCCACCAATCAGCAAGCTCTACCCAGGTGCTGAACCAAAAATGGGCCAGCTCCTATGCTTACATTCCTGCTTTTCAAATAAAGATACCAAGAGAATGAAGAAAAAATGATAATAGGAGTAAATTAGAAAGTTGCTTAAAATTGAATGCTCTATCTGAACCATGAAAGAAAAATAAATGGATTTCCTATCCCTTTAGTATAACAATGTTGGCAGTAAAGGCATTACTTATACTTTTTTTTAAAATAAAATTTGGAGTAGACTGTTTAAAGAAACAGTATGTGTTGACAATGAGATTAATAAAACAGTTTTCTGGCCCTTTAACTCATACACACTTTTGATTTATGAGGATTTGTTTGAGAGACAGCAGATTGTTTAGTGTATAAAAAATGATGGGTCTAAGTCATTTGGTTTTCATTTGCCCAGAAGATGTTTGGTGTAGCATCTCTCTAAAACACCTTCAAATGAACAGGTGTGGTGCAGTAATTCTGCAGGGCAGGAATGTGAAAAGCATCAGTCACTAACGAAGCCTAATCACTTTCTCACTTCCAACTCAGAGAGCTGACAGTGCTCTGTGACAGCAGAAGCGTCAGAAGAGAAAGCTTGCATTGTCCTGCTCTCAAAATCTGAAGCCGCTTAACTCATGCATGTTTGCATATGTTAAAAATATTTAGGCCGCTGCTAAAAAAATATTAGGGCAGAGATCTGGGGCCAGATAAATATAATAGCATCTATGTGCGTGAAGGACTAAGAACACAGAGGCGTTACTGTGCCTTTCCAACTATTTCTTCCGTCTGTCTAACTAAGTGTGTAGCCGAGAAAAGCAGCAGAGAACAGGAGAGAAGATCGATCTTTCATTGCACTGACCCAGTTTAAAGAAACCACTAGAATACCTCCACTTCATACTATATCATTAATTATATACATTAATAAATCATGTTGCCATTAATTGTTTTTTTATTGCAAATCTATTCAGGCCTGGATTTACACGCTTGACCTCTAATCGCCGCTAGTCTAGTGAAGTTACTAATAGCTTATTCCCTAACAGATATTTGCTTATTAGAATGCAATAAATGCTCAGCAGACAAATGTATAGGACGTCATTTGGGACAAAAGAGTAGCCAAGTCAGTGTGTATCTCAGAGAGCCTGCAGAGTACAGCATAGAGAATCTGTTTCATTGCAGCGTCCTTGTAAAATCCTAGCATACCCCACTTAAAGGGATAGGAAACCCCAAAAATGTTCTTTTATGATGCAGAGTATACAATTTAAAAAAGTTTCCAATTTACTTCTTATATCAAATTTGCTTTGTTCCTATGATTTTCAAAGAGATACCCAGGTAGGCATCTGGTGCACCACATGGCAGGAAATAGTGCTGCCATCTAGTTCTCTTGTTTATTGATTACATTCTTGCAAAACTGTTGCCAGATAGTGCGCCTACGCCCTGCTTTTCAACAAAAGATACCAAGAGAACGAAGAAAAACTGATAATAGATGTAAATTAGAAAGTTGTTTAATATCTCATGCTCTATCTGAATCATGAAATAAATATTTTTGGGGTTTCATAACCCTTTCATACTATATCATTTAAATATGTGTTGGTGCATTATTGTGCAATTGTTGTTTAATACAAATATGTTCAGATCTGGATTTACACTTTATATTAAAGTTACTAACACCCATAGACATCTCCAGGAAACATAAATGGGGGGGGGGGGGCACATAATCAAAGGAAAGGGGCTACTATTATATATTTTGAGATAACCTCATTATAGAGATTCACAATAGAGATCACAATAGAGGTGCACACAGTATAAGGGGAGGGAGGGAGGGAGGGCTGGTTCTCCCCCAGAGACAACACCTATGCTAATATTATGTTCTCTCACTTCAGATATCTGTTTATATGGATGCAATAAATCATATGCAGGTGCATGTCTAGGACTCATACACTGAGACGTTAGCAGATTATTACTGCCATGTAGTGCTGCAGACACGTGCACACTCCTCAGCTTGCTTTCCTGCTTTTCCAACAAAGGATAACAAGAGAATGAAGAAAAAACTGATAATAGATGTAAATTTGAGATTTGTTTAAAATTGTATGTTCTATCTGTATCATGAAAGAAAATGTTGGGTTTTATGTTCCTTAAATGTTTGTATGTTATTGCAGAACTGAGATAATCATTCTTTTTGTAGTGACAGGAAAAGGTCTAATAACTGCTTAGTGAAAAAATATGCGAGTTGGGGCAGAACATAGGGAAGGAATTAGGGAGAGACCTTTGAATAAACCTATGGGATCAAACCCCTGTTCTTTTTACAACCTTGACCTGTATTTGAATACTGTGCAACCTATTCATTTATGAATATGTTAGCAAAAATTAATAGCACTATAATCTTGTGAAAAAGTATTCCCTCCGGTACCCACAAATAATTTGTTTTCCTGTACTATACAGTCTTTTTGTTGTGAGAGATCACTTACCATATGCCTTAAATATGAACACAATACAGTGTTAAAGTGAATGTCAAGTTTGATGAATCAGTGCCCGGTTTTTAAAAATCTTATTAAAAACAGGGGCACTTTCATTCATTTTGTTAAAATACCTTTTAATCTTGAAAGCCACTCCAGGGATTCCCCCTCCTGCCGCTTGTCACTTCATACTTCAGCAATGACGAATACGGCATCCTCCAATCACGGCTTCCCCCCAGGGGAATCATTGCCTGAGGCAAAGCCGTGATTGGAGGAAGCCGGATTCGTCATTTTTGACATATGAAGAGACTTGCGATGGACGGGGGAAGCGCTGGAGCGGCTTTCAAGATTAAAAGGTAAGTATTTAAACAAAACAAGTGAAATGTAAAGTTTGCTGAATGAAAGTGTCCCTGTTTTTAATATTATTTTTAAAAACTGGGCACTGATTCATCAAACTTGACATTCACTTTAACACTGTATTATTATTGTTTATGTATGTTTTATATGGACGGTTTTCTTCTGATTCATTAGATTATCTTAAAAGGTTTGTGATAGCGAATAATTACATAACTCTTGAATTTTCTATGGTTCTTTTAGCTTTCACTCTTTTAAAAAAATGATTCCCTGATGAAAATCCCAAAAACAAATCCCTCAAACACTTTATTTCTGCAGTTTCATTTCCGAGACACTAAAAAAAAGCTTTCTGGTCTGTAATCACTGGGGAGTAATTTGTTACATTATCCCACACAGTCTTTTTACTTTGCTCTTTCCATTGACCTTGTTTAAATGTAGAATGTTTATAAACTACATAATATGGGTCAATAGTTTGGTTGTTTCTAAGTCATTATAGAAATGTTTAATAAAAAATAATCCATCCATGTTCTAATAGTATTGAAGCTACTTTTCTTGAAAATGATGAACAAATAAAATGCTATAACATTGAAAAGACCAGGTTTACAGCAAAGAGTCCAAATAATTAAAGGGGCGGTCTTAATGCAAAATTGACATACTGCAGTGTCATTTTTGCACTGCTGACACTGGCAGACTGTAAGTCTATAAACTGCTCATATGATGTCAACAACCTCCAAGGCCTTCTTAATTACAACGTGTTGACAACAATGCCTCACACAAATAAAAAGAGAGAATTTACCTTGGACTTGGAGCTAGTCATTATTTTATGGATGGATCATGAATAAAACATCATAGTTTGTCTGGTGAAAAAAATCTTTAAATTGATCACAATAGCTAAAAAATATGATCATTTTTACTTGTCAGGGGACAAAGTTTATTGTTTAAAGGGACATTAGAGTCCAGATGAAACTTTTATGATTCAGATACATAGGGCTCGATTTTCTACGCCTTCTCCTGCACTTCGACTGCAGATGCCCACAAGAGAACCTGTAGTCCGTATTTGTCATCAGACCGCTGCTTCCCTAACCTCTTCTCCACATCTTAGGTGGAGAATTTTAATCTCCCCAGTCTTGTCCGACTGGGGAGATTGACAGCTCCTGCCCACAAGTGATTGGCTGTGCGCAGGCAGGGGGCGGCATTGCATGAGAGCACAAAATAGTACTCGCGCGCAATGTTAAATTCGGCCAGCGGAATTCTGTCCGCCAGAGGCATGCTGCAGCGGACAGGGGCGTAAATGTACACCCTTGTCAGCCGTAGCTTGATAAATCGAGCCCATAATGCACTTTTAAGAGACTTTTCAAGTTACTTCAATTATCAAATTACCTTATTTTCTTAGTATCCTTTGTTGAAAAGCATACTTAGGCAGCCTCAGGAGCAGCTATGAACTACTGGGAGGTAGCTGATGGTAGGTGGCTACACACCTTTGTAACTTGTCATTGGCTCACCAGATGGGTTTAGCTAAATCTCAGTAGTCCATGGCTGGTCTGAAGATTACTTTAACTTGTAGAAGTTAAACACAAAGTTAGAGCAAGTAACACAATACAGCATTTTCTATGTATACTTTTATGTCTCTTTTAATGCTGTTGACACACTGGTGGCTTCCTGTGATGGAAGCTGCAATGTTTGTGGTTCCTGAGCATGACTTTACCTATGTGTTTAACAGCTTTGTAATGGTTTAAACAGAAGCTGGATTGGTAATGCAAAAATCAAATGCTCTAACAGACTACAGAATGTTATTTTTGCATTAGCTTGTTGACATATTCTGGTGTAGATTCTACTATTTCCACAATTTTTCACCAATTATTTTGTGGGGGGGTTACATTTCATAAAAGAGTTATTGTTATATGCTCTGATACTTTCCAGATATATTAGCATTATTAGACAGTTTAAAACAAATCATAACCTGGGTGTCTTCATATTTCTGTTAATGTTTTGTTTTTCTGAGCAGAGGAATCCCTGAAATTCTCGGGCTTGTGTGGCAGCGGCCTGCATTGCCGGACATGTGTGAAAGGGTTTATTCATAACTGCTACCCTAACTTCTTAAATTACTACTCCTTGGGCCCCTCTGCTCATTTGACTGATGTGTTTTTCTTTTACTAGAAGGAATCTCCTATTAAGTGTCAAGGCTAGGGTGCAAAAATTATTTTTTTTCTTCTAAGTCAGCAGTGTCACTTGTTACTCAATCTTGTTGATACATTTTGCTAAGGATAAAACAATATTCATTGATTTTCAAAAGTCCACTCATTTTTTAGAGAAGTTGTAAGCGCACCACAGCTTTACACCTGTACGCCATGCATAGCATTCTAATGTGAAGGAACTGGCAATAAAATATATCATAAAAGCCCTTGTTCCAGTCTAATAGATTAGTTTATGGAGTTTGAAATTATAATCCAATAGGCACTTTTCAGCTAATTGCTGTCAAAATTAGACCATTATTATGGAGAAGAGTCATCACATTCCACCTGCAATTGCTGCAAACTGAATGTCTATCAGTAAATCCAGTAAGTAATTTGCTGTTTTTTTTCCCCAGAGAAATGATAGTCACAAAAATAGATCAATCTACTGAGCTGAAGTTTAGGGGGAAAAAAGATCCTATAGTTTTCTTCAAGTGACTCTTGAAACAAGAAAATAAATATTTTTAAGTAAATACTAGAGATATTTAACATCAAAATATTATTTGATGAGTACAGTTCTTTCATAATTCAGATAGAACATGCAATTTTTAGCAACTTTCTTATTTACTCCTATTATCTTTTTTTTCATTCTCTTTGTATCTTTATTTGAAAAGCAAGAATGTAATAGGAGCCGGCCCATTTTTTGGTACAGACCTGGGTAGTGCTTGCTGATTGGCGGCTAAATTGGAAAAATTGATCATAGGAGTAAATTAGAAAGTTGCTTAAAATCACATGCTCTATCTGAATCATGAAATTAAAAATGTGGGTTTCATATCCCTTTAACAACAAAATCAGACGTCTCTAATTGTGGCAAATGATAGCCATGTGCCTGATCAAAACAAGGGAATCTAAATGTTTTTTTGGGGGGGTCTAGTTGAAGGTGACGGATTAAAATAGGCGATTTAGAAATGTCACACTTAAGAGGTTCCGGTGGGCGGCAACAACGGAAGGGCGTGAAGCTAGTGCTCGTTCCGAGAAACGCAAGCCGCGAGTCACAGGCCCCAGGCCCAAAATAGAGCCGAGCAGGAGTGCCTTACATCGCCCGAGACAAGTTCTATCTAGCCCGAGTGACAGCAGTGTATGCTGGTAAAGGTGCGTGACGGAAGGAGACAACTGCACTACACTGAGGCCAGTCAAGCGTCTAAAGCTCCCCGGCAGGAGCAGCACCCTCTGCACGTTGTGGATCGGATGTTTCTGCACACAGTGAAGAAGCCGACCTCCCAGATAAGTCTGTTCTGCATTAAAGTGCTGTAGCCCTGACCAGGGGAAACTGATCAATAATATCTGTATGTGCTGAAAAAGAAGCATGGATGCATATGGAGGCAGGAAAATTGAATTTCAAAAGGCTGTGTGTGGATGTAAATAAAGGATAGAGTATAGACGCTATCTCAAAATGCTTGTGTGAAAGCTGCTTATATATAGTCAGCAGTAAGGGGAATTAACCAGGGGGAAAGATATAAAACAGCACAGCTTATTAAGGGACATTAGTTTGGACACGGAGATAACATAGTAAACACAATGTAAGTGAGTCCTTCTTTCTGTGTAATCAGCATGAACTTTGTTGTCCTGTATTATCCCCCTGGGGCCCCATGCTGTGAAGCAAGAAGATTTTTTGTTGATCCCCTCCTTTTGGGGTATTTAAAATGTATAGCTGTAAGTCTGGTCTGCTTAGTATCATACAGGAGCGTCAGGATCTATAAGTGAATATCAATTCGGAGAAAACTATCTTGCTTTTGGGTAACCAGTCAAGCTTTTGTGTCAGATAGAAGACGGCCAGGCTGCTCTTTTTTATTCTCTTGAAGAAATTATAAATCCTACATAGAAAGAGGAGAGAAGAGATCAAAGGGGACTCAACCAGAGTGTTTAGTTATTAAGTCTGGGGTAACCCATGAATACATAATAATAGCCCATTGAAGATACTAACACTCTAAAGGGATATACCTAAGAGACAAAAATAGATGTCTGTTCTTTGTCATTGTCTACTTTTATAAAGCAGCAAAGTTCTAAAGTGAAATATCTTAAAGAGATAGATGTGGCATACAGGCATACTCCATATCTCTTGTACTAAGCCCCAGTGAAGAAGCATACATTTAACTTATAAAGGCCTATTTAATTGCATACATAGGCAGAACCTATATACTTGTGTGTTGGTGGAACCAGATAACACTACTTTTGCTGCAACAGTTTTTTTTTTGGGGGGGGGGTTTAGTGTGTTTTTTTCCTGTTTTTTTTTCTTGTTGGGTTTTTTTTTTTTCTCGTCTTTTGTTAAAGAATTATCATGATATGGATAACACGCAATTAAGTTGTCCAGCCTACTAGTCTGGGTCGGTATAACAGTTAAGACCCACAGAAACCGGGGTAACCCAGTGAAGAAGCTGACATTTGGCACAAATTTGAGAACTTTTTAACTGTTGTTTTAGAATATAAACATATATGTCAAAGTTGTTATATATTTGTTGGGAGAAATATTGTGCCTAAATGTAAAAGAAAAGATAATATAAAACGCTAGAAAGGCGAAAGGTAAATCATCAGGAATAGGGGGTAACTCTGTTAATTTAGGCTGATTGAGGGGAGAGTATTTAAGGAGGGGAAAGGAAAAGAAGAAAGAAAATATATATAAGTTGCAGCTCTGGTTTTTCTATTTGCAGCTTGGCTTTCCAGTAACAGCAGTAAAATATAGAGTTTATTGGTTTCTCTCACAGATAGGAAAAGAATTATAACAAAAGATAATATATAAAGGAGTTTACTGAGACACCTTGTACCCGGCCCTGTCTGATCTCGAAAGTTAAACAGGGTCTAAGGGAGGCTTTTTTTTTTTTTTTTTCTCCCTCTGTAATGTAATAAATATCCTCACGGTTTTTCACATATTTAGTTTTTTTTTTACAACCACCAGAATCTGAGTACATCTCAGTCTTCTCTTTTTTCGTTTTTCACACATTGTATTAGCACTAACACTTAATCTTTGCACAACTTCATTACACCTAAGCTGAACTCACAGCTCTCTAAAACAGAAAATCCTTATTCTAACCCCACAATTGCACCTAATTTTAAACACAACACTATTAAATGTAATTTGAACTCAGCGTCTTTTTTTTTCTTCCTCCCCTCCCTTATTAAGATTATACATAAGGGAATTGTCATATCAATGGAAAAATTTGTTCACAATTTAAAAGATAAATCACCAGCAACAATGGCTGATAAAAATAGAGAGAGAAACAAAAATAAAAATGTGACTGAACAAGTTCAAGAGAACATGGATAATATAAGTCCATTACAAACTAATATAGACACACAAACATTGATAACTCAAATATCCGCCCTATTTATGCCACAATTTGACAAAATAAGACTAGATCTAACAGTAGTGACAAATGAGCTAAAGCAATTCAATATGAGAGTAGGTGAGGCAGAAAGCCGTATTTCTGATCTAGAGGACCAGATGAATGCTAAAAGTAATATTATTGATACACTTAATGATAAAATTAAAAAATTACAAGATAGGGCTGACATGGCAGAAGACAGAGCAAGAAGGAATAATCTAAGATTTATTGGTATACCCGAAAAATATGCAAAACAAGATCTAGAGTCATTAATTACTAAAGAGATACCAAGTCGCTTAGGCATTTCAAAAGATGGCCCTGGAATAATAGCTGAGCGAGTACACAGAATCGGTCCAAGTAGACAGAACTTGACAGATGAGTCATCAATTAGGTATTCATCAAGACCAGTTATAGTAAAATTCCTGAATTACAAGGACAAAATAAAAATTCTGAAATATTACAAAAATCTCTCTGCACCTATGATAATGGAAGATAGAAAAATACTAATATTCCAGGATTTCTCCATAGAAACAGCCAATAAAAGGAAAATAATGTCACAATTATGCTCTGAATTTATTCAGAAAGGCCTACAGGCTTTTGTGGTATATCCGGGTATACTTAAGGTAATAGGAAAAGGAGGGCTCAAGTCTTTTCATGATAGCGAAGAAGCTAGACAATATTTAAAGAAAGAGTCTGGAATTTGAATCCGCTTAAGAAAATGATGAAGCGAAACAATTTCTATAGAAAAAATGTGCTAATGAATAATTGGTCTGCAGAGGGTGCTAAGGTTCTTTTTTTTTTTTTTTTTCCTCTTTTCTTCCCGCTATTTTTAAAGGACACACAACATACTTAGGATATATATCAAGAATACTCTCTGTTCATTATGACAGAGGTTGTAATTTTAGATTTTTTATATGGCTTCTAGATCAAAGAATATAATACATCTTACGTCATGGAATGTTGGGGGAATTCTCTCACCAATTAAAAGAAAGACAATTTTCAAGCATTTTAAAAAATTAAAATCAGATATTGCCTTCCTCCAAGAAGTTAGATTATCGGCAGCAGAGTTAATTAAACTAAAAACCAATTGGGTAAAAGAAGTAGTGGCTACGCCATGTACTGAAAGAAAAAAGGGAGTGGCCATCTTATTAAATAAGAATCTTGAATATAACATATTGGAAGTCAAAATAGATGAAAACGCACAATATTTAATCGTTAAAATTGAAATAAGAAAAAAGATATTCACGTTATGTAATATATATGGGCCAAACACACTAGATAGGGAATTCTGGGGAAGGGTGCAGGCTCTTCTGTTAAATTATGTCAATGATAATCTAATAATTGCTGGGGACTTTAATCTGACGCCTAGGTTCCCAATAGATAGAAAAAGTTCAAAGGGAAGAGAAAGGGACTATAGAATAACAAAAGAAATGAAAATATTACATACATTTAAAAAAAGGCTTAAAATATATGATATATGGAGGACTTTAAATCCAGGCTCTAATAGATATACATGCCTATCTAAAACCTTTTCTTCATTATCTAGGATAGATTATTTCCTAGTCGCAGAGACTATATTGAAAGATAACCTTAAAGCGGATATTAAAGAATTTACAATCTCAGATCACGCGCCTATAACATTAGAGATCTGTTTGGATAAATTGAATATTAATCCCCCCAAGCGAAATTCCTTTTTTCCCCCCAAATATATGTTGAAAAACGCTTCTTTTAAATCAATGTTTAAAGAAAGCTGGAATGTATTTCTGAACTTAAATAAAGAATATGGGAATCGTGTAGAAATTTTATGGGAAACAGCAAAAGCGGTATTAAGGGGCGAAATAGTTAGCTATATGGTGCAGTTTAAAAAAAAGAGGAAGAGGAGGGAGGAACAATTAACTGCACAACTAATAAACGCATATAATAGATATCTCCAAAACACCTCTAAAAACAACTGGGGTAGATATATACAGGCAAAACAAGAAAGGGATATATTTTTTTCTCCAAGAAACTGCTAGAGAAGATTTAAAATATAAGGCAAGATTCCTAAAATTTGGGAATAAAACAGGTAACTATCTAGCTAAAATTGCAAAGTCAGAGACAAAATCAAATATTATTCATTCAATAAAAGTAGAAGATAAGTATATATATGACCCTGTAGATATCAATAAGGTTTTCCATCAAGTTTTTCAAAAATTTTATAGTACGTGCGAGATAGATAGATCTAATAAGGCACTCTTTTGGGATAGTATAGTCACTCCAATCTTATCATCAGACGAAATGGAGAATATTAATCAACCAATCACAGAAGAGGAAGTGGAGGCAACTATCAACAAGATTAAATTAAACAAAGCACCAGGGCCAGATCAACTCCCAGCAGAGTTTTATAAAATATTAACTAAAGAAATTGTTCCTTGTCTGACGAAATTATTTAATTTTTATTATATAGAAAATGGGGAAATGTCAATAAATTTTTCCAAAGCAGTTACAATTATTATCTATAAGAAAGGAAGGGATCCCGAAAAACCAGAATCATATAGACCCATATCTCTGCTAAATGCAGATTATAAAATTTTAGCATCAATAGTAGCAGAGAGACTTAAACACTATTTAACTAAAATTATTCATCCTAATCAGGTGGGTTTTATGAATGGTTGGAGTTCAGTTGTTAATATACGTAAAGTATGCATTATTATAGAATATTTCAGGAATTTAACTGAAAGATCTAATGTTCTAAATAAAGAGGCAGCAATAATATCAATAGATGCTGAAAAAGCGTTTGACGCTGTTCAGTGGGATAATTTATTCACATCTCTAATAAAATTTGGTTTTTCGGGACCCCTCCTGAACTATATTAAAGCAATATATAAAAATCCTGTGTCATTGATTTCCGTAAATGGAATAGAATCTGCAGAAATTAGACTGGAAAGAGGTACTAGGCAAGGTTGCCCACTCTTGCCCCTTTTATTTAATCTATCTATCGAACCGCTGGCTATTAAAATATGACAGGATCTGCAAGGAGTTTTATGTAAAGGTATCGAGGAAAAAATATTATTATATGCAGACGACGTATTAATATTCTTAAGAGAGTCCAAGCAGAATATCCCGAAATTAATGGAGATCATAAAAGGATATAGTTCATTCTCGGGATATAAGGTAAATAGTAATAAAACAGAATTATTATGGCTAGATAGGAAAGGGAAATCGGCGGGGGAGAGCCCATTTGAAGTTGTAGATCAGATCACATATCTGGGGATTATCCTAAATAGGAACCCGGGTCTGTGGTACGATCTGAACTTTAAGCCAATATTCCAAAAGATATACGAGCAGCTTGCTGTCTGGAAACATTTACCGCTAGCACTATCAGGGAAAATTAGCTTGATAAAGATGATTGCTTTTCCAAAAATTTTATATAAACTACAGAATCTTCCGCTTCTCATAAAGAAAGCTGATATCAAAATATTTAAAAAAAAGATGATAGAATTCTTATGGGGTGAAAAAAGGAAGAGACTATCACTAAAAATATTATCACATCCAAAAGAATGCGGAGGATTGGCCCTCCCAGATTTAGAAAAATATAATATAGCGTGTTTGACCAAAATAGCAGCTGAATGGTTGATAGATGAAGAATATTACACAGCTAAAGCTATAGAAAAGGGGATAGTAAAACCATTTTCGCTAGTAGCACTTTTACATACACAAGGGAAAGACATACCAAAGGAGATTAAAAATTACAGGTCAGTCATGGGAGTTATTAAAGCATGGCAGCAGTATTGTAAAAATCTTAAGGTGGAATATGCAGTATCTAACTATTTACCAATAATAGGCTACCCCCCATTTCCTGAAGCATTAAAATCAGCTGTGTTCCACAGATGGAAAAGGAAGGGATTGAGAGATATTAATCAAATGATTAATTTTAATATGGTTATACCACAGATAAAAACATTTGAAATGATTAGATGTGAATTTAATTTACCTAGCAAAGATTTTTTTGCATATCTTCAACTAAGGAATTTAGTTAATAAATTGTTAATAATCCAAAGGGAAGAATGGAGCTGGCCTATAATCTCAGTGAAGCTTGAATTGTGTAAAATAGATGTATCTATTGGAAAATGGTCTAAGGATTTAACACTCCAGGAGGGTCAATTGAATTTGCAACTGATTGTAAAAAAATGGCATATGAATGGATTAACAGAATGCAACGAGGAAATCATCCAGAATAGTATCATTAGAATAAATAAAATCTTTATGTCCACCAACTACAGAGAAGCACATATTAATATTTTAAATCAAGCATACTTGAGACCCTCATTAATGTCAAGATGGAATAGTAAATTGAAAGACAAGTGTGTAAAGTGTGGTAGTAGTAGTGCTGATATTTTTCATTATTTCTGGGGCTGTACAATAGTAAATCAATACTGGATTAGAGTAAGCTACTGGATATCCAAAATATTAAAAGTAGAGACAGTTGTATACCGTGACTTAGTATTTTTTCTATTTCCTGCAACAGAAAGACTTAAAAATAAGTTATTTATCGAAACAGTGATAGGGGTAGCAAGGTTTCTTTTATTAAAAACATGGATCTCGAAAAAAACACCATCAATAACTGAACTTAATAAGCAGATATTTCAACAAATGATGATGGAGCAAAGTCTAATAGATCATGAAAAAGATAAGGAAGTAGTAAGTTTCTTTAAAAAATGGGAGATTTTTATTCTTTTCCAACCAATAGAAATGCAGAAGAAAATAATATATCCGTTTAGATCTACGGAATATGTCCTAAATGCTATTGTGAGAAATGAATTACCTTTAATTATATAGGGAATTTTTTATTTATTTTTTCCCTTTTTCTCTTTTTTCTCTCTCTCTTTTCTTATTCTTCTTGTGTTCTAATTTAGATAGAAAAGTTCACCATTTGGGGAAAAACAAAACAAAAAAGGGAAAAAGAAAAGAAATCTAGAAAGTTTTGTTAATTAAAATAAGAAGCTAAAAAGGATTGTTTAGGATATGTATTTTCTGTTTTTTGTTGCTTTGTTTATTATCCTGTTTTCCTGGCCTATTTCTTAAACCACATATGATGGTGTATATCATGTTTTGATACCCCAAATATGTTATGGATATGTAAATACCCTTATCTTTATTTCTGTATCCCAAATGGTTTAACAATAAAATAGAAATAAAAAAAAAAAAAAAGAAATGTCACACTTAAAGGCACAAAAGAAATGTGTTATTTACACATTATTTATTATTGTACTATTGCTTGCATATAACTATGTAATAAACATATTATTACAATTCTGCTTCAGGGCAGCAATGCACTACTGGGACCTAGCTGAACACATCTGGTAGCCACCAATCACCAGTGAGCTCTCAGTAGTGCATTGTTGCTACTGAACCTACCTCAGACCTCCCACTTGTTTGGATTTATGAGGGACATATGATTTGTGTTCCACTGTCTCACTGAGACAGCCATATGTCCCAATTTGCAGGATTTTCCCTGCTCATGGATCTCCTGGACACACTCATAAACCACCCTGACTCACCCACCGACCACATAGACACACTCACATTTCTGCCCACCAGCCACCCACGGCCCTGACCTCCCAAAATGGCGACGCCCCACTAAACCTTCTGAGTCCCTAATAAGTAGTAAATATCAATAGAAGTAAATGTAAATATATATATGTCCTATGTAATATTCTCATTGTAATGGCCCTAAAAAACATGTTTACTGAGTTTTAATAAAATGCTAATTGACTCATTGATAATTGGCTTATTGACTGATGATAATGGTAGGATTCGAACTGTACTATAGTACATGAAAAAAATTGCATAATGATAATCCTTTTTTGCATTGTTGCATAAATAAAAATAATGGTGTAATCCTTTTTTCTGTAGTTCACATTCTAAAACCTTATATATATATATATATATATATATATATACCAAGGCTTGCTGTGAGCTACCTTTTTACTAGTTCTTTGTTGAAGCACCATATATGTTATGTCCCTTTCAATTTATGTTGCATAAAACATAATTTTGTTCAATTTATTTTGTGCGTATGTGGAAATTCCACAGATACACTTATCATTTAGCCTTCCTGTTCTGCCCAATACATTTATTTTGCTTATTATGGGAACTATGAAATGTTTTTTGTGCTTTTTTTTTTAACATGTCATAATTAAATACAGGTATGCACATGGGAAAGCAATGTCAAGATTTCCTCCGATTTTTTTTTTTTATATTTCTTTATTGGTGTCTGTCAGTCTTTTTCATACTTATATATTCACATATTTATCTCTGTTTTTGCTTCATTCTGTTCTTCCATCAGAGGCAGAATAAAACCTGTTAAAAACTACTCTGTTGGGCATAATTAATGCACCCTATTTTTTTCTCTAACCCCCCCCCCATTAAAAAAACACTAATCTATAGAATGTGCTTTACAATTTTATGTATAGTTCCATTAATGCTGGTATCTTCAAACAGTTCTTTGCCATGAAGGAATCAAACGTTCCTTTTATGTACTTATTTCAAATATAACATTTGCTTCTGGTGCAAAAAAATAAATAAATAATATTCTAAACAATTATTTGTCAGATAATAGTTTCAAATAAAGGCCTTTCTCGCTGACTTACTGGATAAAATATTAACCTTCAAATGTTGCAGAGTACAGCACAAATAAAAGCAAATATCAGCAAAATATGATTTTTCCATGGTCTGTTGGCGCATACTTTTTAAATTATACTGTAACAATAAATGAATAATCCTGGAATAAACATCCCTAGAAGCGGATTTCTTTTTAAAGGGACAATGTACTCAGGCAAGCAACTGATAACAGTTTATTGTATTCAAAGCAACAGCAGGAACATCCTTTTCAAATGGACTGTGATTGTATCCTTCCCATAGGGAATTTGTTTTTTGCTGCTGCCACTTGTTTACGTATATTTTCTGTAGCCAGTTCACAGTACTGACATTTTCATATGTGGTGGATTCAATGGATAAAATCATTTATTTCAAATAATGACATTAAGGTAAAAAAAAAGTAATAGTAATTTATATAAATGGACATAAAACCTGCCCCATAATAAATGATATATACCTTTTAAGTATACATACCTTTTAAATACTTCCCCAGTAGGAACAAGTAAGATTAAAGGGGCAGTCAACACCAGAATTTTTGTTGTTTTAAAAGATAGATAATCCCTTAATTACCAATTCCCCAGTTTTGCATAACCAAGACAGTTACAATTATACACATTTTACCTCTGTAATTTCTTTGTATCTAAGCCTCAGCAGACTGCCCCCTTATTTCAGTTATTTTGACAGATTTGCATTTTAGCCAATCAGAGCTGACTCCAGTGTAAATTCATGTGCATGAGCTTAATGTTATCTATATGAAACACATGAACTAATGCCCTCTAGTGGTGAAAAACTATCAAATGCATTTAGATTAGAGGCAGCCTTCAAGGTCAAAGAAATTAGCATATGAATTACCTAGGGTTAGCTTTCAAACTAAGAATACTAAGAGAACAAAGCAAAATTGGTGATAAAAGTATATCGGAAAGTTGTTTAAAATGACATGCCCAATTTAAATCATGAAAGTTTTTTTGGACTTGACTGTCCCTTTAAATGCTTTTTAAGTATATTAACTTTTATTTCTTATTGGACAGGTTTTGTGTCCCTTTAATACACTCCAGAAGGTAAAATGGATCATTGGGAGCAAATTAAAGAGTGGAGGGTGGGGGAATGTTGCAGCATAAACTATATACAGTACACATTAGTATGTATTAGGTTGTATGCAGTATCAATCCTCTGAGATACTTTATAGTATTGTATTAGTAATAGTTTACACAGGAATTCAGGGTGGGGTGGGGGGCTGGGTTTGGCATTTATGAGTGGGATGGGGGTGGACCCCATCTTCACTGTTTAAAACTATAACATAAATAGTGAAGGAAGAACAGCGGGTAGAACTGGCACCAACTCGCACAATGTGCAACTGTTGGAAGCTATAAGCACTGACTTTAAAAGAGTAATTACATCATTTTAGGAGGATTATATCTATAAGGATAATAAGGGCCCAGCTATAAAACAATGTTTATAAACTAGAGAAAATAGTTACAGCACAATACAATGTGTAACAAATTTGGTTATAAATAAATGGAGTGAATGGTTTTATTATGGTAGGTTAGGCTAACCATAGCCCATACATACATTCTGAATCCAGTTATTTTCTATAGTGCAAATAACTATAATGTATCAGGCATTTAAAATAATCCTGATTAACTGTAAACTTGTTATAACCTGTAGTAGGGTTTGTCAATTTTACTTCATGACCATAACATTCTGTATACATTTACCTGTAGCTACACCATTGCCTGCTCAAAAAGTGTGTGACTGGCTCCTACATATGAACAAAAAAAAAAATGTAATTCTATTATCAAATTCAACTCTCTTTGTACCATGTGTATAAACTCAGCTTCTTTCCATAGGAGCATACTGAGGTAGGTTCAGGAGCGTGCACATGTATTTGAGCTCTGTGGGTCAGATTATACGCAAGGGATAAGGGGTTTATTGCAGGTGCTTGTGCTCGTTGGGTTTACCGATGGTATTACGAGGTAAAACTAAACGCGATCACTTGAGCATAATCGTGATTTACGCTAGAATGATTACCGTGTCCTTAGAGCTCTGGTTAACTGTTACACTCATAATAACACTATTTAATAAAATTATTTAAATAATATATTAAAAACAAAAGTTCTAAGGGCTCAAAGTTATGAGGTCTCAGGTGTTAGAGAAAAAAAAGGTAGGCAAAGAACTTTAAAGGGACATAAAACAAGTTAGGACAGAGACAAAATATAACAAAATGTACTTTAATTTCTTTACCTGCAAATTTATACTTCAGGGCCTTACCATTAACCCTTACTTTTTAGTTTCTGAATTGTAAAGCTCTAACTCCCCCCACACATTTCCTTCTATGGATGTATTTATATCTATTGTTATTTTGATCGAATGCAAAAGTGCATAGTGATTATCTGCTGGAGCATGCCTAGAAGCTGTGAACTGAAGTTGAAATACAATGCCTGTGTCTAAACACTGATAATGGGGGTGGAGTTGGCTGCACCACGCATCTTAGCTATGTGATTAATTTAGCTTTTTTTAAAAAATATTTTAAAATACTTGCCAGCAATTTGTAAACAATTTTTTTATGCAAATTATTTAAAAAAAAAAAAAATTAAATATTTTTTTTATTGAGGTCAGAATCACAGAGAAACATACAAAAAGCTTTTCAATACATGTATGAGAACTACAACAAGGTGGAAGACAACCTTCTGGGTTTGGTACCAAACATACAACGATCCAGAATCAAAATCGAATGTATTTTTTTTAATAAAGTGTAAATATATTTAACCAATATTGGAGAAGTAAATATTACAGGAAAATTGAAGTTCAGAGACTGAGTCATTGTGCTTAACAGAATGTACTTGCGTACCTGGGGGCAAATAGAGGTCCGTTTTACAATGGTCCAATGGGAAATTCCCATGGGGGATCAGGACAGGGGGGTATTTAGGGGGAGAAAAAAAAACTCACCCTTGCATAACCTGCCAGTCTCGGGGATGGGGGAAATTATACAGTCCCCTCCCCACTGGAGCAGTCTGCTGTTGGTATCAGCTGCCTTCCGTTTACATCGAGAGAATCTTGCCCTCCCCCAGTAAGTCCCAGGGCTCCCAGATCATAGCATACAGGTCTATTTGTTGGTGAGAGCTATATACATAACTCTCCATAGACCAAAAGTAAGAAATAAGTTGGATCAAGGCCTGCCAGTTGGGGGGGGGGGGGTCAAGTTTCTTCCAGTTTCTGGCAATTGATAGTTTTGCCGCCATTGTAATTGTTATCAAGAGAGTGAGGTTAAGCACAAAGAGGGGCCGGAGACCGTCGTGAACCATAGCCTTTTCTGGGGACAGGGACGCTACCAGTCCTAGACGGCAGCTCAAAACCTCCAATTTGCTCCACATGGGGGCAATGATAGGACAGGCCCACCAAACATGTTGGGGGTCGCCTATTCGCTGACAGCCTCTCCAACAAGGGAGGAGCTGCCTGGAAACATTTTGTGTAGCTTAGAGCAGTGTTTTTCAACCAGTGTGCCGTGAGAGATCCTCAGGTGTGCCACGGCAGACTGACAACAGTGTGACATATTTTTTAAACTTTGCTTGTTTTTTACTCCCAGTGCAGGGGTAGTTTGTAGGAGGCATGGCATAACAGCACAATACATACAGTATGTGTGTGTTTGTGTGTATGTGTATATATATATGCTGTATTAGGCTACAATGTGTGATTTTTTTTAAATTTTGGGATGGTGGTGTGCCACAGGATTTTTTAATGTAAAAAAGTGTGCCACGGCAAAAAAAAGGTTAAAAATTACTGGCTTAGAGGGTACGTAATGTCACCTGGTCAATAACTTATAGAACAGTTCGTACAGCATCATGCAGGGAATTGACGATTTGGTGTGCTGGATTGCATCAAACCAGTCCTCCACTGACAGTTCCACCCTCCAGTCCTTCTCCCAATCACCCATTTGCTTGGTTTTAGCAGGTTTTGAAGCATCAAGAAGAATTTGATAATGGGAGGATAAGTGGGAGATGTGTTGGTATGCAAACTATTTTTAATTAATTAGGCCTTTTAGGATATGCACAGATCTTAACCTGTTTTATGTCCCTTTAACATAGAACATAGAGATATAAACAAATACATACATCTAAATATGTATGTGTATATATATATATATATATATATATGTGTGTGTGTATGTACATATGTATTTATATGTGCATATATGTATTTACAGACAGATATATACATATAAACTCCTAAATACATATGTACACACATAAGAGCTACTGAAATAGAATTTCAGTAGCTCTTATCCTATTGGCTGATTTGAACAGACAATAGGATTTCATTAGCTCTTATCTGATTGGCTGATTTGAATTTGAAGACTCAAATCAGCCAATAGGAATTCAAGGGACGTCATTTTTAATTGCGTACCTTGAATTCCTATTCAGTGTACGGCGGAGATCATATGAAGAGGATCCTCCACGCTCCATGGCTCCGCGGTCGCCAGTCTACACTTCCAGGCTAGTCAGTCTTCAGTTCCAGGGTCGCCACTCTTCAGCTCCGCGGTCATCGGTCTTCAACTCCACCCTCCGCTCCGCACCGGCTGTGTACGGCAGAGATAGTATGAAGAGGATCTTCCATGCTCCATGGCTCCGCAGTCGCCGGTCTTCACTTCCAGGCTCGCTGGTCTTCAGTTCCAGGGTTGCCGCTCTTCAGCTCCGTGGTCATCAGTCTTCAACTCTGCCCTCCGCTCCGCGCTGGCTGGTTCCTGGAAGAAGAAAGAAGAGGTCGCTGCTTGGAAGAAGACTTCACCGCCTGGAACAGGACCTTCTCCGCCGGACTTCAGGACAGGTGAGGACCACTTGGGGGTTAAACTTAGGGTTTTTAAGGGGTTTTTGGGGGGGGGTTATTTAGATAGGGTGGGCAGAAAAAGAGCTGACTGCCCTTTTAAGGGCAATGCCCAGCAAATGCCCTTTTCAGGGCAATGGGTAGTTTAGTGTTTTTAGTGTTAGGTTATTTCTTTCATGTAATTGGCAAGAGTCCATGAGCTAATGACATATGGGATATACAATCCTACCAGGAGGTGAAAGTTTCCCAAACCTCAAAATGCCTATAAATACACCCCTCACCACACCCACAATTCAGTTTTACAAACTTTGCCTCCTATGGAGGTGGTGAAGTAAGTTTGTGGTAAGATTTCTACGTTGATATGCGCTTCTCAGCATTTTGAAGCATGATTCCTCTCAGAGTACAGTGAATGTCAGAGGGATGTGAAGGGAGTATCACCTATTGAATGCAATGGTTTTCCTCACTGGAATCTATTTCATAGGTTCTCTGTTATCAGTCGTAGAGATTCATCTACTACCTCCCTTTTCAGATCGACGATATACTCTCATATTCCATTTCCTCTACTGATATACTGGCTATCTGCTATATGTGGATGGGTGTCTTTTGGTAAGTATGTTTTCATTACTTAAGACACTCTCAGCTATGGTTTGGCACTTTATGTATTTATATAAAGTTCTAAATATATGTATTGTACTTATATTTGCCATGATTTAGGTTTTTAGTATATTTCCTTTTGCAGTCTGTCAGTTTCATATCTGAGAAATTATTTTTTATCAAAAATGTATTTCTTACCTGGGGTATAGTCTCTTTTTCTTGGCGCAAGATTTTTTTTGGCGCAAAGTTACGTTCGTTGATGCAAATTCGTCATTTCCATCATCTTAGTTGATGCCGAGTCCTTTCACAAGGTTGCGTTATCGCTGACGTGACTGTGTCGTTTCCGGACTTTTTTGGTGCCAAAAATATTTTTCTGTTTGTTGGGCGTCATACTTGGCACCAAATATTTTCATTATTTAAGACCCCATTTCTATTTGCCTCCTGCCTTTTTTCAATGTCAGAGGGCTATGCTATTTGCATTTTTTTCCATTCCTGAAACTGCCATATAAGGAAATTGATAATTTTGCTTTACATGTTGTTTTTTCTCTTACATTTGCAAGATGTCTCAATCTGATCCTGTCTCAGAAATCACTGTTGGAACCCTGCTGCCTGATAACAGTTCTAACAAAGCTAAGTGCATTTGTTGTAAACTTGTGGGGGTTATACCTCCAGCTGTGGTTTGTAATGGTTGTCATGATAAACTTTTACATGCATAAAATGTATCCATCAGTAGTAGTTCATTACCTGTTGCTGTTCCCTCAACATCTAATGCACAAGATATACCTGTAAATTTAAAAGAATTTATTTATGATTCTGTTCAGAAGCCTTTGTCTGCCCTTCCGCCTTCTAATAAACGTAAAAGGTCTTTTAAAACTTCTCATAAGGTTGATGAAATTTAAAATGACCAGCAACATACTGAATTAACCTTCTCTGAGGAGGATCTATCTGATTCAGAAGATCCTGCCTCAGATATTGACACTGACAAATCCTCTTATTTATTTAAAATGGAGTATATTCGTTCTTTGTTAAAAGAAGTGTTGATTACATTAGATATGGAGGAAACTAGTCCTCTTGATATTAAAACTAGCAAACGTTTACATTCTGTTTATAAACCTCCTGTGGTTATTCCAGAGATTTTTTCAGTTCCTGATGCTATTTCTGATATGATTTCTAAGGAATGCAATAGGCCTGGTACTTCTTTTATTCCTTCTTCAAGGTTTAAAAAATTGCATCCTTTGCCAGCAGTTGATGGGGCTATCTTTACTCTTGCTATTCCTACAGAAGATAGTACTTCTTTAAAAGATCCTTTAGATAGTATACTTGAATCTTATCTAAGGAAAGATTATTTATATTCAGGTCATCTTTTTAGGCCTGCAATTTCTTTGGCTGATGTTGCAGCAACTTTTTGGTTGGAAACCTTAGCGCAACAAGTATCGGATCATGATTTGTCTAGCATTGTTAAGTTTATTCAACATGCTAATAATTTCATTTGTGATGCCATTTTTTATATGATCAAAATTGATGTTAAATCTATGTCTTTAGCTATTTTAGCTAGAAGAGCTTTGTGGTTCAAATCTTGGAATGATGATATGACTTCTAAGTCCAGATTGCTATCTCTTTCTTTCCAAGGTAATAAATTATTTGGTTCTCAGTTGGATTCAATAATTTCAACTGTCACTGGGGGGAAGGGAGTTTTTTGCCTCAGGATAAAAGACTTAAGGATAAATCTAAAGCTTCTAACCGTTTTCGTTCCTTTCGACAAAATAAGGAACAAAAACTTAATCCTTCCCCCAAGGAATCTGCTTCCAATTGGAAGCCTTCTTCAAATTGGAATAAATCCAAGCTATTTAAGGGATCAAAATTATCCCCCAAGTCCACATGAAGGTGTGGCCCTCATTCCAGCTCAGCTGGTAGGGGGCAGATTAAAATTTTTCAAAGATATTTGGATCAATTCGGTCCAAAAACATTGGATTCAGAGTATTGTCTCTCAGGGGTACAGAATAGGATTCAGAGTAAGACCGCCTGTGAAAAGATTTTTTTTCTCACGTATTCCAGCAAACCCAGTAAAGGCTCAAGCTTTCCTGAAGTGTGTTTCAGACCTGGAGTTATCAGGGGTAATCATGCCAGTTCTGTTTCAGGAACAGGGTCTGGGGGTTTTATTCAAATCTATTAATTGTCCCAAAGAAAGAAAATTCATTCAGACCAGTTTTGGATCTAAAGATTTTGAATCGATATGTAAGAGTACCAACTTTCAAAATAGTGACTATAAGGACTATTCTGCCTTTTGTTCAGCAAGGGCATTATATGTCCACAATAAACTTACATTATGCATATCTTCATATTTCATCCAGATCACTATCAGTTCCTGAGATTCTCTTTTCTAGACAAGCATTACCAATTTGTTGCTCTTCCTTTTGGCCTAGCGACAGCTCTAATAATCTTTTCAAAGGTTCTAGGGTGCCCTACTCTCTGCAATCAGAGAGCGGGGTATTGCGGTATTTCCTTATTTGGACGATATCTTGGTACTCGCTCAGTCTTTACGTTCTGTAGAATCTCACACAAATCAACTAGTGTTGTTTCTTTGAAGACATGGTTGGAGGATCAATTTACCAAAAAGTTCTTTGATTCCTCAGACAAAGGTAACCTTTTTAGGTTTCCAGATAGATTCAGTGTCCATGACTGTCTCTAACAGACAAGAGACATTTAAAATTGGTTGCAGCCTGTCGGAACCTTCAGTCTCAGTCATTCCCTTCAGTAGCTATGTGCATGGAAGTTTTTAGGTCTCATGACTGCAGAATCGGACATGATCCCCTTTACTCATTTTCATATGAGACCTCCCCAGCTTTGTATGTTGAACCAATGGTGCAGGGATTATACAAGGATATCACAATTAATATCCTTAAATCCCAATGCTCGACTTTCTCTGACTTGGTATAATTTAGAGGCCTCTTTCGTTCGTCCAACCTGGACTGTGATCACAACAGATGCAAGTCTTTCAGGTTGGGGAACTGTTTGGGGATCTCTGACAGCACAAGGGGTTTGGAAATCTCAAGAGGCGAGATTACCAATCAATATTTTGGAACTCCGTGTGATTTTCAGACAGTCAATATCACAACTGTGGCATATGTCAATCATCAGGGTTTGGTTCACAGACCTCAAGCTATGAAAGAAGTATCTCGGATACTTGTTTTGGCGGAATCCTGCTCCTGTCTAATTTCTGTGGTTCATATCCCAGGTATAGACAATTGGGAAGCGGATTACCTCAGTCGTCAGACTTTACATCCGGGAGAATGGTCTCTCCACTTAGATATGTTTTCTCAAATAGTTCAGATGTGGGGGCTTCCAGAAATAGATCTGATGGCATCTCATCTAAACAAAGGGAAAATATAAACAGCGCTTTACCTATATATAAATATAGGATAGCTAGGGATGTATATCAATTGGTCAATAAATAATAATGAAATAGATGTGAATACATATGAGTAAAATATCTTAATATTTAATTTCTCAAAACAATACATACATATGCATACTATTAGTATATATAAAAACAATCAAAATAAAATCAGATTAAAAACATTTATAGATGGGTCGTTCATAGGAAGAAAAAAATTGTAAATAACTTCCTAGGTAGATATACAGAGGAGAGGACGTCTCCACCTCCTCAGACAAAAATTCCCAAAGAGCAATGGAAATAGTAGCGTTCCACCTTTATCTAGTTGCAAGTCACTTCTTTGTAGTATATTTTACAATGTTGCAAAGAATGTTGCAAAAAATCTTCAGAGGGCAGTGTGCTATGCTTAAGATTAATGGCACTCCACCTTTACTAAGTTGCAAGTCTCTTATTCTGTTACAATGTGCTTTGATATACATCCCTAGCTATCCTATATTTATATATAGGTAAAGCGCTGTTTATATTTTCCCTTTATCCTCAACTTCAGAATATTTGTGAGATTATTCCATTAAACAGCTAACAGGGTGTAAGTAAGGCGCTACTTATAAATACACTATCTATCTCATCTAAACAAAAAACTTCCCAGGTACCTGTCCAGGTTCAGGGATCCTCAGGTGGAAGCAGTGGATGCATTGACACTTCCTTAGTGTTATGAACCTGCTTATATTTCCCCACCTCTAGTTCTTCTTCCAAGAGTGATCTCCAAAATAATCATGGAGCAATCATTTGTGCTGCTGGTGGCTCCAGCATGGCCTCACAGGTTTTGGTATGCGGATCTTGTTCGGATGTGCAGTTGCCAACCTTGGCCACTTCCATTAAGGCCAGACCTTCTATCTCAAGGTTCGTTTTTCCATCAGGATCTCAAATCATTAAATTTGAAGGTATGGAAATTGAACGCTTAGTGCTTAGTCTTAGAGGTTTCTCTGACTCAGTGATTAATACTATGTTGCAGGCTCGTAAATCTGTTTCTAGAAAGATTTATTATCGAGTTTGGAAGACTTACATTTCATGGTGTTCTTCTCATAAATTCTCTTGGCATTCTTTTCGAATTCCTAGAATTTTACAGTTTCTTAAGGATGGTTTGGATAAAGGTTTGTCTGCAAGTTCCTTGAAAGGACAAATCTCTGCTCTTTCTGTTTTATTTCATAGAAAGATTGCTAAACTTCCTGATATTCATTGTTTTGTGCAGGCTTTGGTTCGTATCAAGCCTGTCATTAAATCAATGTCTCCTCCTTGGAGTCTTAATTTGGTTTTGAAGGCTTTACAGGCTCCTATGTTTGAGCCTATGCAATCTTTAGACATTAAACTACTTTCTTGGAAAGTGTTGTTTCTTTTGGCCATCTCTTCTGCTAGAAGAGTTTCTGAATTATCCGCTCTCTCTTGTGAATCTCCTTTTCTGATTTTTCATCAGGATAAGGCAGTTTTGCGGACTTAAATTCCTACCTAAGGTTGAAAATTCTAACAACATTAATAGAGAAATTGTTGTCCCTTCTTTGTGTCCTAATCCTAAGAATTCTTTGGAAAGATCTTTACATTCTTTGGATGTGGTGAGAGCTTTGAAATATTATGTTGAAGCTACTAAAGATTTCAGGAAGACTTCTAGTCTATTTGTTATCTTTTCTGGTTCCAGGAAAGGTCAGAAGGCTTCTGCCGTTTCCTTGGCCTTGTGGTTAAAACTTTTGATTCATCAAGTCTATTTGGAGTCGGGTCAAGCCCCGCCTCAGAGAATTACAGTTCATTCTACTAGATCAGTTTACACTTCCTGGGCTTTTAAGAATGAAGCTTCAGTTGATCAGATTTGCAAAGCTGCTACTTGGTCTTCTTTGCATACATTTACTAAATTCTACCATTTTGATGTATTTGCTTCTTCTGAAGCAGTTTTTGGTAGAAAAGTTCTTCAGGCAGCGGTTTCATTTTGATTTTTCTGCTTTTGATTTAAGTTTTTTCCTCACGTTTATAAGAATTAACTTATATTTTGGGTTGTGGATTATTTTTTCCAGTGGAAAATGGCTGTTTTTATTTTTATCCCTCCCTCTCTAGTGACTCTTGCGTGGAGTTCCACATCTTGGGTATTGCTATCCCACATGCCACTAGCCCCTGGACTCTTGCCAATTACATGAAAGAAAACATAACATTTCTTTCATATTGGTAAGAGTCCATGAGGCCCACCCCCTTTTTTTATGGTAGTTATGATTTTTTTTGTATAAAGCACAATTATTTCCAAATTCCTTTGTTGATGCTTTTTAATCCTTTCCTTATCACCCCACTTCTTGGCTATTCATTAAACTGAATTGTGGGTGGGTAGAGGGTGTATTTATAGGCATTTTGAGGTTTGGGAAACTTTGCTCCTTCTGGTAGGATTGTATATCCCATACGTCACTAGCTCATGGACTCTTGCCAATATGAAAGAAATGAATTTATCAGGTAAGTTCTTACGTAAATTATGTTTTTTGTGGGGGTTTGGTGGATGGGGGGTTTTACTGTTAGGGGGGCTTTGTGTAATTTTTGGAAAAAGAGCTGATTATCTTGGGGCAATGCACTGCAAAAAGCCCTTTTAAGGGCTACTGGTAGTTTATTAGATTAGGGGGTGTTTTTATTTTGGGGGGCTTTTTTATTTTCATAGGGATTAGGTATAATTTTTGTAAAATTTTGTAATTTTCTTTATTATTTTCTGTAATCTTAGATTTTTTTTATTTTGTGTAATTGTAGTTTAAAGGGACAGTCTACTCCAGAATTTTGATTAGACTGTCGCTTTAATTTATACTTAGTTTATTTGTATTTTTAAAGTAGTGTTAGTTTTTTTTTAGTTTAATAGTAACTTTAGTATTTTGTAAATTAGGTAATTTGGGTTCATTTAGGGGGTGTTAGGTTAGGGGTGTTAGGTTAGGGGGGGTTAGATTATGGGTTAGGTTTATTGTGTTGTGGGCTATGGCGGTTTAGGGGTTAATACTTTGATAAGTTTATTGCGTTGTGGGCTATGGTAGTTTAAGGGTTAATACTTTGATAGTTTTATTGCGTTGTGGGCTATGGCGGTTTAGGGGTTAATACTTTGATAGGTAGTTTGCATTGTGGGTTAATGGCGGAATAAGGGTTAATAGTTTTAATAGGTAGTTTGCGATGTTGGGGTTGGCGGATTTAGAGATGAATAATTTAGTTATTACATGCGGTGTGGGTTTGATGGTGGATATAGGGGTTAATAGTTTAATTAGGCTTATTGCGTTGTGGGGGGTTGTCGGTCGAGGGGTTAATACATTTATTATTAGTAGTGAGAGGGGGGATTGCGGATATAGGGGTTTTACATGTCTGGCTTATTTTTGGGAGGCATGTTAGACTGTTACGGGAGATTTGTTATTTTCTTAGGCGACGGCAGTTTCTAAAATGCCGTAAGTCACTGGCGACTCCAGAAATTTGTACTTACGCTTATTTCTGTACATCGCTAATTTATCCGACTTATGGCACTTTATGAACTGCAGGCGAGGTTTATGTAATACCCCATGTGCGAGGGGAAATTAGGGGCGGCGCAGGTTCCCACGCTTGCGCTGAAACCTGCGCCATACATGTAATCGCGCCACTGGTAATCCTCCTCTGAACGAGGAACATAGCTACTCCAGAGCCATCCTACCTGATTTTCAACAAGGGTTAAAAAGAAAACAACGTTAATTTGATTATAGATCTGTCTGAATCATGAAGAAAATGGTTTTAGGTTTCATGTCCCTTTAATTTTGACTTCCATATTCCTTTACGTGACTGGCATTTCTTTATAGGGTGGAAAATGACATTACCCGGGCAGGCAAGCAACAAAGCACTTCTCATGTTGCTGCATAAATAAACATGTTTCAGGCATACTGCTGTGAAGGAACAATTTATTTCCAGCTACCTAATTGGTGAAGTATTTTCATTTATATAGTCTAGCTGCATAGACAGGAAGGAAGGTATCAGCCCAGACTAATGCTCCACTGACAAAAGCACCTGCTGCATGATTTGTTTTTTTTTCCATTTAAAACTTAAGAATGGACATTTTCCTAATTCATTTCAGTAGCTGAAACTCTAAGAAACAGCTACCGAAATACCATTTGTCTTGGCATTTGACTATGTGCAACTTAAAGGGGCTTTGATCTAATTTATTTCAATATGTATCATAAACGAACCGCTGTATTGCAAAATCTCTGCATAATAAATGTTTTAAAAGTATTTCACATGACCCCCCTAATCTGGGCCGCAAAGATATTAACACTATTGCACGTTAACATTGCTTGAGCACAATCAATAGAGTTTATGAAGCGATACCATCTATAAAAGAGATATGGACCAGCGCCAACTAAAAAACCCTAAGGCCTGGGGATGATGGTACCTAGCAACCACCAGAGGGGGTAACAAGCAATATAGATGAGACCCCAGGAGCCTACCCAACCGGAGGCAAGGGATATACAATGGTCAAAGGGATATGGTAATAGACAGATAATATGTAAACAAATAATATGTAAAGACAGATAAAAGTGTTAAAATTATTTTAATACAACAAGGTTAAAAAAATCATGGATCCATGCTAAAAAAATGATACAATGATAAATAAAATACAGAGAATAAGAACAATGCAATAAGAACAATGCAATATGAAATAATGATTAAACAATAAGAGAAACACGGCTCTCTAAAGGGGTGCAAAATCCCCACAGCTGTTGAAATCCTAGAAAATAGTCATAGAAAATAGAAAATATGTGTCCCATAAAATCTATCCTAAAAATGTATACCAATGAATGGTGACTCAGTCCAACCTGGTAGAAAATATAAAAAATGCTGTGATGTAAAGTGTCCAAATTAACTCCAATTCTCAGTGTAGAGAAAAATATTCCTCAGTGTAAAAAACTTTTCCAGTGAAAAATAAGTCCTCAGTGAAAAAATAGTGATGAAAATCCTCAGTGGAAAAAAATGTCCTATATTAAAAATTGATTAAAAAATATATGCATAAAACTTAAAATCAAAAGGATATAAGAATAAGGCTTACCAGTCGGTCTACGCGTTTCAGCCCGTAATAGGCCTTTATCAAGACTGAAGTCTTGATAAAGGCCTATCAAGACCGACTGGTAAGCCTTATTCTTATATCCTTTTGATTTAAAGTACGTTATTGCGCTATGTTTATTTATTTCTTCTAGGTTGAAGACGTTTCATTCATCAATTGCAGATACTTAAGCACTCATTTCGTATGAGCAGAATCCTTTTCTCATAGGTCACAGTACCTGCTCTCATATATCCTACTAAGTTGCAATTCACCCTGCTATCGGATTCTTTTCAACTTTACACTTCACGCTTTTGTGATTTTTGTGATTGACTATTTTTGCACCTCAATATTTTTCACACAATATTTTTACACACTAGTTTTTGATGCATATATTTTTAATCAATTTTTAATATAGGACATTTTTTCCACTGAGGATTTTCATCACTATTTTTTTCACTGAGGACTTATTTTTCACTGGAAAAGTTTTTTACACTGAGGAATATTTTTCTCTACACTGAGAATTGGAGTTAATTTGGACACTTTATATCACAGCATTTGTTATAGGATTTCACCATCTGTGGGGATTTTGCACCCCTTTAGAGAGCCTTGTTTCTCTGATTGTTTAATCATTATTTTATATTGTATTGTTCTTATTCTCTGTATTTTATTTATCATTGTATAATTTTTTTAGCATGGATCCATGATTTTTTTAACCTTGTTGTATTAAAATAATTTTAACCCTTTTATCTGTCTTTACATATTATTTGTTTACATATTATCTGTCTATTACCATATCCCTTTGACCATTGTATATCCCTTGCCTCCGGTTGGGTAGGCGCCTGGGGTCTCATCTATATTGAAGCGCTACCATCTGCATGTGAGACCGTAGAGAGCACCCTCACATTGTAGACTTCTAGGGGGGCATGCACTAAAATTCATGTTGGATATTGCTCGAGCAGTAAGCTGCTGGTGTGCAAGTAGTTTAGTTCTTCATGTAGTTCTGTGATATACTTATAATAATAATTGTTTACTTCAGGTCTTAAAAAGAACTAGATTTTATGGCGGTATTTTGGATTGCGCTTGAGTGCAACACTTAAAGGGATAGGAAAGTCAACATTAAACTTGCATGTTTCAGATAGAGCATGTAATTTTAAGACACTTTTAAATTAACTTCTATTTTCAAATGTACTTCATTCTCTTGGTATCCCTTGTTAAAAAAAAAGAATATGCACATATCCTACACTAGTGGGCTCTAGCTGCAGATTGGCTAACTAGAACTGTTCATCTTGCTGTCAGTGGTGCTATGCTGTTCCTTCAGTAAAGGATAACAAGATAACAAAGCAAATTTTATAATAAAAGTAAATTGAAAAGTTGTTTAAAAGTGTATGTTCTATCCAAATCATGAAAGAAAATGTCATGATTTCCTGTCCCTTTAACTCACCACTTGTAATACGAGCCCAAAGCATACTCATGTTATTTCCCTATTCAGTTTAAGGACGTTTACTATGAAATCTCATGAGATCACAGTAAAACAGTTCATGACTTCAGCCCTGCTGATGCTGATTGGCTGCTGTTCATTTCTTCCTTTTTTTTTTTTTTACCTGCAGCTGGGCAGTAACTAAAGGATAACTTTTTACACAGCACTTACTCTGGTGAGGAAATTTTGAGGTAAAATATCTTCCTTTTTTACATAGAGATGTTCAGGTGATATTTTCCTGTCACATTTTTCCGGTTTGCTGCATCACTTTTAAGTGATTTAACATATGAGTATTATGTCCCTTTAAGATGCTATGGTTAAAATATTTAATAGTCGACTTGCAATACCAGATTGCGTGTTATTCTTTAATGAGTTTGCCCAAAAGATAACACTCTCCACTCTATTGATTGTGCTCCACTTGTAATCTAGTCTTATGGGTAATTCAATTCGGGATTTAATGTTCCTTTAATGTTATTTTGTTAAAGGGATAGTAAACACCAAAAATGTTATTGTTTAAAAAAGATAGTCCCTTTATTTACCATTCCCCAGTTTTGCATAACCAACACTATTATAGAAATATACTTTTTATCTCTGTAATAACCTTGTAGCTAAGTTTCTGCAGACTGCCTCCTTATCTCAGATCTTTTGACAGACTTGCTTTTCAGGCAGTTAGTGCTGACTCTTAAATAACTCTACGTGGGTGAGCACAATGTTATTTATATGAAACACACAAACTAATGCCCTCTAGCTGTGAAAAACTATAAAATGCATTCAGATAAGAGGTGGCCCTCAATGTCTTAGACATTTACATATGAGCTAGGTTTAGCTTTTAACTAAGAATACCAAGAAAACAAAGCAAATTTAATGATAAAAGTACATTAGAAAGTTGTTTAAAATGACATGCCCTATCTGAATCATGAAAGTTTAATTTTGATTTTACTATCCCTTTAAAGCTTGTAGTATGCAGAAGTGCTCTTAACTCTTACATAGTAGTGTTTTAGTTCAGTTCATACTGTAGCTTCTTCTACAGCAATAGAAAATATAATTTTTCTACCAAATGAGGTGTTGTGTGCACTTTTATCTCAAACTAATATTAGTATTCAACAGTGTTAGGCTGTAAAAATAGGTTCTTCTGTTGAAGCTTTTGGTGTCCTCAATAACCTTGAAGAAGACATTTATTAACACTTTGTAATGTTTGGCACACGTTTTGTGTAAATTCCTGAGAGAGGAAATCATAAAAATGCTGCATATTTAGCGTGATCCAAGAAAATGCAATAAGTATTTACTAAACAATCATTACAAATATGTATCTGTTTATTTTAAAGGGGTATCCTAGCCATGAGTTTTGGGGTGGGGCTGAGCAAAAAAATAAACTGCCCTGAACATAATAAGATCAATGTGTACAAACAAATACAATATATATCTGTATATAGTTTATATTTAGTTAAGTCATTTACATTTTTCACATCAGCCATACTTAAACTGTCATGTCATTTGAAATAGGACTTAAAGGGCCATTAAACTTAACATTTCAACAATGCATAAAATATTTCAATATTTATATTATAACATTATTGGAATATACAGCCATTGTTCATTTTGCTGGCTTTAGTTGAAAATTACATCTGAAAAGTGTGTTTGTTCCACTTTCTCCTAGGAAGTCTTGGATTAATACTGCTATCTACTTTTCTGTGGACTAATGCCCCTGTTCTAAAATAAGTTGTCTACCATAGGAATGCACGACCTACATCACTTCCAGTGACGTGAATCAGCTGCTGGAGGTTTGTGGCGCTCACTGCGCATGCGCTAGAGGCCCAATATCCTCCAACAGCTGCATCTTTATAACCACAGGGGAGTGTATAGGGACTGCGAGGGCCCCTCACGCACATGACCCATAACCAGATGTGATTACTGCTAGTATACAGAGATAACAGATATTGCATTAGCTCATTCTGTGTTTATTAGTATCGGACTTGTACAGTTTACATTTTTTATAAGTCAGATCTCTAGACTACTCTAAATTCAGCATTTAACGTGCAACCAGCCTAATATAACAGTATAAGGGCCACAGCATACTTAGCTAATAATCACAGGGCCCGTGTGGCGCCTCTCACCCTGCTTTAAACAGTTGTAAGTCTTGATAAAATGGGAACATGGAGATTAAACGGTTTATAGAATGTACAAAAATCATTTCTTGCAGGTTTAGTTTATGAGCTATGCTGCGTAGGTTGTGGGTGCCCTCATACTGTTTTATTAGGCTGGCTGTACGTTAAATGGTGTAAACAGATCGCTGAATTTAGGGTAGTCTAGAGATCTGACTGTGCAAGTCCGATACTAATAAACACAGAATGAGCTAATGCAATATCTGTTATCTCTGTATACCAGCAGTAATCACTGTGCTGCATTCAAGTACAGATCTGGTTATGGGTCATGTGCGTGAGGGGCCCTCACAGTCCCTATACACTCCCCTGTGGTTATGAAGATGCAGCTCAGTCACCTATTGTGCCTTAAACAACTGTTTTAAGGAAGTTGGGCCTCTAGCGCATGCGCAGTGAGCGGCACAAACCTCAAGCAGCTGATTCACATCATCGGAAGTGACGTGATAGACACATTCCTACGCGGTAGACAACTTATTTTAGAACACACCCCTCACCTTGTCGCTCTAGTTATTTCCTCTCTTAAGGTGGATTATCCATTTTGCGTAAACAATCATAATAGGAACACATTCTTTGCAATAGCTGTGGGCAAACTAGTTAGTTAAGGTGTCAATATTATTGTGTATGTATGAATATATTTTTATATTTAGCTATTAGATGGAGAGTAGAAAGGAATGAACAGTTTGTCGATTTAAATACCTTTTTAATAAAGTATTACTAGTTAACTAAGATGAATCAGTGCTAAACTACCTTAAAGGGACATGAAACCTAAACATTTTCTTTCATGATTCAGATAGAGAATACAATTTTAAACAACTTTCCAATTTACTTCTATTATTTAATTTGCTTCCTTCTCTTGTTTTTCTTTGCTGAAAGCTTTATCTAGCAAAGCTCAGGAGCAGCAGAGAACCTAGGTTCTAGCTGTTGATTGGTAGTTGCTGATTGTGATTGGCTCACCCATGAGTTCAGTTAGAAACCCATTAGTGCATTGTTGCTCCTTCAACAAATCATACCAAGAGAATGAAACAAATTAGATAATAGAAGTAAATTAGAAAGTTGTTAAAAATTGTATTCTCTATCTGAATCGTGAAAGAAAAAAATTGGGTTTCAAGTCCCTTTAAGGGAAGAGAAGATGACAGAACTTCCCAATCTCTTTCTTTAACTGCACATGTATAAACATAAATTTATACTCAAATCATATATTTCGATTGAGCTGATTGTTCGTTCCCGAGAGTGCGCTTCTCTCTGTGTTTATTATGTCTCCCTAAAGGAAAAAGTGGCAAGCAGATGTGGACTCCTTCCTCAGTGTGCTTAGAGGAATATGACTACACCTCTCTGATAAGGCCCAATGAAGGCCGAAACATTTGTCTGGAGTTGCTGTTTTCCTTGTTCTGAGGGGAATTGCCTGGTAGTTTGGCGCAGGACTGACCGTAATAGGTGGGATCATACTGATGTACTACAGGAACCTTTTACTCTGTGAAAAGCATTACTGGGCTGAAAAGAAGATGAAATCAGGGGGTAAATTGCCATAGAACAAACTCACTTGTTCCTGAGAGTGCGCTTCTCTGTGTTGTATGTATGTATGTATATATATATATTTATATATAGGTGTGTGTATGTATTTGTGAAAAGAAAAAATATATAAAACTTTTGACAAATTAGCTGTAAGTATCCTTAGCTTTCTTTTAAATTCTATTTAAATAAATAGGGAAAAGAATATCCCTTTAAGTGCCATTCATTTGTACTTCTGTAAATAAATGTTGACGTTACGATACCATCACAAGCAATAACAAATATAGGACTCTACATCTGAAACCTAACTAAAAAAGCATGCTGTATTGAAGGAAAATGTTAAAAGCTCCCATTTTGTGGATTGTAAATAATTAACAACATAAGAATGACCTTGTTTCCAGTAATCCATTTCCTTTTTTATATACTGCCATCAGATTTAAATTAACATATCAATTCATATGACAAGGTAAAAGCACACTGTCACCATCTTTACTTTAAAGATCAAATGCCCTGGGAGGTCTGGGATTACTGGACTGTCCATATTTAATTTATCTAAGCCTAGAACTTCTTTCTTGACTATAAATCATGCAGACATGGAAACCACACAACAAAACAGTTCATGATCTGTATATATATAAATATATATATATATATATATATATATATATATATATATATATATATATATATATATATATATATATATATATATATATATATATATATATATAGGCAAACCTCTATCAAAATCCCCATAAAGCAGCAGTTACCTAATCCATTCATGTAACCCTTAAGAGTTTCAAAAGTATGACCAGAGCCCAAGGTCTACAAAACAGCTGATCAAATTACCTATGATACCTCTCCAGGTCAAAATGAATGTATATCACTTACCAAAGGTTATTTGTTCTTGCGGAAAAGAACAGCAGGATTCCAAAAAACACAATTTATGAACTTCTGGTGTAAATATGCTATAAATATTTGTGACAATCTTAGCCTTGAGCGCTGTTTTATATTTCCAAATAATCCCAGTATTTTAAATAATTCTTCCAATTTGTACTCCACCTAGAATTTAAAATTGCAGATATAAAGAATATTATACTAAAACAAATGCAGGCTACAACATAATCATTCCTTCTGTTAACCAAAGGAGTTAAATAATTTTGAATGAAAATTAATTAATTTAATAACACTCGGCTAGATTATGAGTTTTTGTTGGTAATGGTGTGCGGTGCTAACGCAGAGTCGCCTAGATTTAGAGCTCTGCGTTAGCCGTCAAAACCAGCGTTAAGGGGTCCTAACGCTGCTTTTTACCGCCCGCTGGTATTTAGAGTCAGCCAGGAAAGGGTCTAACGCTCACTTTCCAGCCGCAACTTTTCCATACCGCAGATCCCCTTACGCCAATTGTGTATCCTATCTTTTCAATGGGATCTTCCTAACGCCGGTATTTAGAGTCTTGGCTGAAGTGAGCGTTACACCTCTACCGACAAGACTCCAGCCACAGAAAAAAGTCAGGAGTTAAGAGCTTTATGGGCTAATGCCGGTTCATAAAGCTCTTAACTACTGTGCTCTAAAGTACATTAACAACCATAAACTACCTATGTACCCCTAAACTGAGGTCCCCCCACATCGCCGCCACTCTAATACATTTTTTTAACCCCTAATCTGCCGACTGCACACCGCCACCACCTACATTATCCCTATGTACCCCTAATCTGCTGCCCCTAACATCGCCGACCCCTACATAATATTTATTAACTCCTAATCTGCCCCCCCAACGTCGCCGCTACCTTACCTACACTTATTAACCCCTAATCTTCCGACCGGACCTCGCCGCCACTATAATAAATGTATTAACCCCGAAATCGCCGCACTCCCGCCTTGCAAACCCTATAATAAATAGTATTAACCCCTAATCTGCCCTCCCTAACATCGGCGACACCTAACTTGAAGTATTAACCCCTAATCTGCCGACCGGACCTCACCGCTACTCTAATAAATGTATTAACCCCTAAAGCTAAGTCTAACCCTAACACCCCCCTAAGTTAAATATAATTTTTATCTTACAAAATAAATTAAATATTATTAAATAAAGTCTTCCTATTTAAAGCTAAACACTTACCTGTAAAATAAACCCTAATATAGATACAATATAATTAATAATTACATTGTAGCTATTTTAGTATTTATATTTATTTTACAGGCAACTTTGTATTTATTGTAACTAGGTACAATAGCTATTAAATAGTTATTTACTATTTAATAGCTACCAAGTTAAAATAATTACAAAATTACCTGTAAAATAAATCCTAACCTAAGTTACAATTAAACCTAACACTACACTATCAATAAATAAATTAAATAAATTAACTACAATTACCTACAATTAAATCAACTAAACTAAATTACAAAAAAAACACTAAATTACAAAAAATAAAAAAAATTACAAGAATTTTAAGCTAATTACATCTACTCTAAGCCCCCTAAAAAAATAACAAAGTCCTCCAAAATAAAAAATGCCCTACCCTATTCTAAAATAAAAAGTTAATAGCTCTATTACCTTACCAGTCCTTAAAAGGGCTTTTTGCGGGGCATGCCCCAAAGAAATCAGCTCTTTTGCCTGTAAAAAAAACATACAATACCCCCCCAACATTACAACCCACCACCGACATACCCCTACTCTAACCCACCCAAACCCCCCTTAAAAAAACCTAACACTAAGCCCCTGAAGATCTTCCTACCTTGTTTTCACCCAGCCGGGTATCACCGATCCGTACAGAATAGGGTCCGAAGTCTTCATCCTATCCGGCCAGAAGAGGTCCTCCAGAGGGTCCGAAGTCTTCATCCTATCCGGCAAGAAGAGGTCCTCCAGAGAGTCCGAAGTCTTCATCCTATCCGGCCAGAAGAGGTCCTCCAGAGGGTCGGACGTCTTCATCCAGGCGGCATCTTCTATCTTTTTCCATCCGGAGTGGAGCTAACGCACCCCTTTGGCCGCAAAACTCTAAATCTAGGCCAGTGTTTCCTTACTGCTCACCTACAGTAACGCTGGTATTACGGGTCTTTTTAAACTCGGTGTTAGCCGCAAAAAAGTGAGCGTAGAGCAGAATTTAGCTCCACATCTCACTTCAATACCAGCGCTGCTTACGGTAGTGGTAAGCTGGCAAAACGTGCTCATGCACGATTTCCCCATAGGAATCAATGGGGCAGAGCCGGCTGAAAAAAAACCTAACACCTGCAAAAAAGCAACGTTCAGCTTCTAACGCAGCCCCATTGATTCCTATGGGAAAAACTTTTTATGTCTACACCTAACACCCTAACATGAACCCTGAGTCTAAACACCCCTAATCTTACACTTATTAACCCCTAATCCGCCGCCCCCGACATCGCCGACACCTGCTTTATATTATTAACTCACCTACATTATACTTATGAACCCCTAATCTGATGCCCCCAACATCGCCGAACCCTACATTATATTTATTAACCCCTAATCTGCTGCCCCAATGTCGCCGCCACTATATTAAAGTTATTAACCCCTAAACCTAAGTCTAACCCTAACACCCCCTAACTTAAATATAATTTAAATACATCTAAATAAATATTTCTATCATTAAATAAATTATTCCTTTTTTAAACTAAATACTTACCTATAAAATAAACCCTAAGCTAGCTACAATATAACTAATAGTTACATTGTAGCTAGCTTAGGGTTTATTTTTATTTTACAGGCAACTTTGTATTTATTTTAACTTGGTACAATAGTTATTAAATAGTTATTAACTATTTAATAACTTCCTAGTTAAAATAAAGACAAATATACCTGTAAAATAAAACCTAACCTAAGCTACAATTACACCTAACACTACACTATAATTAAATAAATTACCTAAATTAACTACAATAAATTACAATTAAATTAAATAAAATAAAGTACGAAACCCCCCCACTAAATTACAGAAAATAATAAAATAATTACAAGTTTTTTAAACTAATTACACCTAATCTAATCCCCCTAATAAAATAAAAAGCCCCCCAAAATAATAAAAAGCCCTACCTATACTAAATTACAAATAGCCCTTAAAAGGGCTTTTTTGCGGGGCATTGCCCCAAAGTAATCAGCTCTTTTACCTGTAAAACCGGCATCTTCTATCTTCATCCATCCGCCGCGGAGCGGGTCCATCTTCAAGACATCCGACGCGGAGCATCCTCTTCGTTCGACGGCGACTGGAACAATGACGGGTCCTTTAAATCAGTGTTTTTCAACCAGTGTGCCGTGGCATACTAGTGTGCCGTGAGAGATCCTCAGGTGTGCCACAGCAGACTGACAACAGTGTGACATATTTTTTAAACTTTGCTTGTTTTTTACTCCCAGTGCAGGGGTAGTTTGTAGGAGGCATGGCATAACAGCACAATACATACAGTATGTGTGTGTTTGTGTGTATGTGTATATATATATGCTGTATTAGGCTACAATGTGTGATTTTTTTAAAATTTTGGGATGGTGGTGTGCCACAGGATTTTTTAATGTAAAAAAGTGTGCCATGGCAAAAAAAAGGTTAAAAATCACTGCTTTAAATGACGTCATCCAAGATGGCGTCCCTTCAATTCCAATTGGCTGATTGGATCAGCCAATAGGATTTTGTCTACCTTAATTCCGATTGGCTGATAGGATTCTATCAGCCAATCGGAATTGAAGGGACGCCATCTTGGATGACGTCATTTAAAGGCCTTGTCATTGTTCCAGTCGCTGTAGAACAAAAAATAATAATGTTGTAAATAACATGTCCACAGCATTAGTTGAATTCTTGATAAAAATGCTACTTCTTTAATTATATACACATTTTAAAAACTTCATGCAATGTTTTGGCCTGACCGGCTTTAATCTTGCAAATCATATGCATGATTAAGGCCAGTCTGTTTCCGGATTTGGGTAAAACTGGATCATGGTACTTGTAGTTTCAGGGAGATTGCATTTCATTTGCAGGCATCAGGGAGCCACTATTAAAATTAAAATAGCCTCTCAAACTCAAACTCACACATGCTCCCAGACACAAAATGTGAAAGTGTACAGGGACAACTATACTGAGTACTTCACAAGCTGGGACGTTATGGAACCCTCAAAGCATGCATCAGTATCCAAAAAGCCCCCACTGATTTTAACAACATAAAACACAAATACTACCTTATTTACTTAATGTAATTAAACTTCCTATTCTAAAATATTTGGCCATTCAACAAGCATACGATCACAGGAAAATAGGTTTGTTGTGTGTGGTTGTGCAAACCCACAGACAGGGTCGGTTTTCCTCTAGAGACGCGACTCTTGGCTGAAGAGTGGTGGTGGCCCTCCTCCTCTGGAACTGGCTGTGGAGTGGGTTTTTTCTCTGAATGGGCTTTCGGTCTCGAAGTGGAGTCGCCCAGTTCGCCCAACGCTATACGTTTCCTCTACTACACCGGCCTACCCCCTCTCACCAGTGCTGTGTGAGGGGGCCCCGGATTAACAGCAAGGGCAGTGATTCCTCCTTGGCTATAACAGCTGCCGTATCTGCAAAGTCCGACGGACAGGGTCAGGTACTCTTTTACCCCTAGAAGGGTTCTCTTTTTTCCTGAAAATTGCCCCAGGTTAACCCTGGCCCTTATGTGATACCCTGCTAGGAGCTCAGAATGCTTCAATAATAATCTGAAACACTATGGCACAATGTATTAAAATATTATATACACACGAAAACAAAAAGTTACTTTCTATATATATATTATATGCCTGGGTCTTTGCCGATACTTTGTTTAAATCTTCTGAAAAAACAGACATAATTTCATTCCTTGGTAAAAGATAATTTAATATGTCAATAAGGCCATCTCAGGTTTATAATAACCCCTAATAAATTCCTGCTATACTAAAAGTAACAGCACAACTACACAAAGGTTAATTCAGAATACAGGAAGACACAGGCAGGAGCTATAAACATCTAGCCTCTGGGTTCTTAGCTCTAGATGTAACAGAATTGGTTAAATCAACAAGCAAAATAAGGCCGTACTTAACATAACTGTTTTGTTTATAATAAGTGTGCTGTTTAGAACATATAAGAGAATACGTTTTGCCTATGTAATTCTACCCAGTGAAATTGACAGCGGCATATATATATCTAATCTCATTACTACTGTGAAAATCCGCTTCTCTACTATACATTCTTAAATTGTTATCTATTCTCAATGGTTGAATTATTTTTGTAGAAGGTGGGCCCTAACATTCCAGGCAGGAAAAAAACAAGCATTTTTTTCTTGGGGTTTTCTTTTTTTTTATTTTTCTTTTTTTTGTTCTCTAATACTTTAAGTGGATCTGCTACAGGGCTAACCTTGCTACACATATCCTGCAGCCCTTCTGGGTTTAATTAAATCTGCAATACGTAACTCTGTAATATAGCTGATGAAAGTTCATCTCAATCAACTAGTAAGTCTTAGGCAAAAACATACTAATCACTTACTCTGTTAAGTTTCTCAACACTATAACAAAACTAAGATAAGGACACTTTAACTAGAGAAACACTAGAAGCGGGAAGGGATAGAGGTATTCAACAAATAAAACATACTCCTGACATTCTGATAGGACGAGATACTAACTCCCAAAGGCTTCTGAGGTCTGCCTTGAGGCCACCAAAATAAAATAAATTGTCAATCTCCCTAACTGAATAGAATTTTTGGCACTAATTCGAGTACCCCTCACGGCTTCGGCTCTTAACACAAATAAACACCTAATCACACGCACCCCAACTCACTCACCTCCCCTTCCCTGTTTTCCTTCTCCCTTTTTTTTTTTATCTTCCCACCCCTCACTTTATCCTTGCACGATTCACCCTCTGGGGCCTTCCCTCAATTCTGTTTTCCCCCGGACCGCCTTTTCTTCACTGGGGGTATTATCTACCCCATACCCTCACTACACAATCACTGATACATGGAAACATTTTTCACTACACACGCCAAAACCCCTCCCTCAGTTATGGCAGCGAGGCAAAGAGATAAAAAAACAAGGCTACCTCAGAAACCTTGGCAGATATACATTCCGCCAGCACTAACACATCGCAGAAAAATGAACCAATAGATCTACAATCACTAGTCACAAGCATATCCGAAGCCTTGACTTCCAAATTTGATGTTCTTAAGAACGAGCTCAAGCAAGACATCCTTTCATTAACAACTGAAATACGCCAGCTCTCTAACAGACTAACTGAGGCAGAACAAAGAATTTCTGACCTGGAAGACACCACGGGAGGTCATAACTCTAAGATAGAAATTATAAACTCCAAGCTTTTAAAAGCTCAGATCAAGCTAGAAGACTTAGAGAACTGTGCTAGGCGGAACAATTTTAGAGTGATAGGGGTTCCTGTAGAAAAACAATATGAAGATCTCAATAAACTATTAACAGTAACAATACCACAGCTTTTACAAATTCCACAATCCCAATCACAAATAGTCTTAGAGAGAGCCTATAGACTGGGATGGCAAACCACTGAGAAAGGGAACCCCAGACCCAGGCCAATCATAGCTAAAGAACTAAACTATCAAGATAAACTTTTACTATTACAATCTTTTAAAAAAAAAATCAACCTATATTTCTCAGGGATGCTAAAATAATGCTCTTCCAAGATTTCTCAGCTGAGACATAAGCTAAGAGGAGGGAGCTGGCCCCAATATGTACCAAACTAATCAAGCAGGGCTATCGAGCTACCCTAATCTATCCAGCTAGACTGAAAATAACAATTGACAATGACACACATTTTTTTGAATCCGCTAGGGATGCAGACAAATTTATACTCCAGATGCTCCCCCTGGGATAAGATAGGGACCACATTTAGTAACTATCAACTTCATCTTTAATCATGTTTTTATATATGCAAGTTCTTGCAAGGGTTGCCCCTGAGGCCTTGGAAGGTCCAAGGCCAACAGGGGTCGGGTATGGGGAAGGGGGTGGGCAGTCGGGCGAGTGGCCACGGAGGAAGGAAATGTACTTGTGTAATTTAATATTTATATATATATATATATATATATATATATATATATTTGTTTGTTTTTTTGTTTTGTTTTGTTCTGTTTTTTGCTATATTTTGTTTTATACGGCTTTGGTATGGCTTTGTCTTTCCTAAGTATTACCTTATCTCATTCTATCTACTCATCACTGGTTTTAAGACGGTGGGGTTCTTCTTACACAGCATACGGCAATTTTTGGATCCTAGGGATTCCCCTATATTTTCTCCTTATCATTTTTCTACTAAGAAATGGACACAGTAAGAAGATGTAAAATGGTCTCATGGAATATAGGTGGTATCACATCCCCTATTAAAAGGAAGACAATAATATCTCATTTAAGGAAAATAAAAACAGATATCGCCTTTATCCAGGAAACTCATTTGAAAGCAGACGAAGTAGTCAAATTAAAAGCTTCCTGGGTCAAGGAAGTAGTTTTCTCTCCTAGTAAAGAAAGGAAAGGGGGTGTTGCAATACTGATTGGGAAAAAGATAACTTATGAAATTCTGCATCTAGATACAGACTTAGAGGGGAGATTACTTATATTAAAAATTAAAATTGCCAAAACGTTATACACACTCTGTAACATATACGCGCCAAATGTTTTTAATCACGGTTTTTGGGAAGTATTGCAGGCTAAAATACTCTCTAACATGGAGGGCTTTTTGATAATAGGAGGAGACTTTAACATGGCACCTCAGTACCCCTTAGATAGAATGAGGCATAATCCCCTCTCTCTAAAAACTAAAAGAGACAACTTAGAATCCAAAACCTTTGCCAAGATATTCCGAAACTTATGAGTAAGAGATATATGGAGATCCCAAAATCCAGATCTTAGAGAATACACTTGCCTCTCTAAGGCTTACAAAACCTTCTCTAGAATTGACCTATTTCTTTTGGATGAAAGATTATACAAATTAGCTATTGTATCAGATATACTTCCGATTTGCTATCTCTGACCATGCTCCAATTACTATCGAAATACGGTCAATAGATCCAATAATGTCAAGTCCTCGGTTCTATTTTCCTAAATATCTAGTTTCCGACTTTGATTTAAAGTTTGTCTGAATCTGAAATTTGAGGAATATGTTCAATTCAATCAGGAATATATAAATCGTCCATCAATTTTCTGGGAAGCCACAAAGGCAGTAGTGAGAGGGGAAATTCTGGCCTATAATATCAGTAGAACCAGGAAATATAAAAAGAGGGAGAAAGAAATACTGAAATCATTATCTAACGCATATAACTCTTACTTACTAAAGAAAACACCAGAAGCATGGGCTAGTTATACACACTAAAAAAGAAAGAGATACCTTCCTTATTCATAAATCCACTCAGCAAGAGTTAAAATTCCAAGCCAAACTTCTAAGATACGGAAGCAAAGCAGGAAAGCTTCTTGCTAATTTAGATAACCATGAAAAAGGCTCAGCAATAATTGATTCCCTTCAAAATGAGGGTAAGTTTTTTTCAAAATCAGAAGATATTTTAAATATCTTTTCAGATTATTTTCAAACTCTCTATTCCTTAAAACCATCAAACAAGTTAGAGCAAGGGGACTTTTGGAAAAAGATCTCCTATCCGAACATAACATCTGAGTTAAATATAATTATAAACTCACCCATCACTGAAGCAGAAATTATCGAAAGCATACAGGATCTGCCCTTAAATAAAGTTTGAGGACCCGATGCTCTGCCTAATGAATTTTACAAAATATTATCTCCCTCTATTGTCCCACACTTAGTTACGCTCTTTAATGATATGTATATAGTGGGTAACCCGGCTTCTTCTAACTTTGCGGCTTCTTTCACTACTCTTATTCTAAAACCTGGGAAAGATCCAGTTAAGAAAGAGTCTTATAGACCAATAGCCCTGCTGAATACAGACTATAAATTACTGACCTCGATTTTAGCCTGCAGACTACAAACCATTCTCCCCACCATTATTCATAAAAATCAAGCCGGATTTCTGGCCCATAGAAATTCTTCGGCCAAAATACGGGAACTTTTTCTTACCATCGATTACTTTAAAATGAGAGAAAAATATGGCCGAGAGTGCGAGGATTCCCCTGATAGGGCAATTATTTCAATTGATGCGGAAAAAGCATTTGACTCAGTACATTATGATAACCTTTATTATACTCTGTCTCAATTTGATTTCAAAGGTAAGTTCCCTAAATTTATCGAAAACTTATACAGCAAGGCTCACACAAGATTACTGGTCAATGGCAAAGAATCCATAGGTATAAGGTTAGATAGAGGCACTAGGCAGGGCTGCCCCCTTTCCCCTCTTCTCTTTGATATTGCAATTGAACCGCTGGCTGTCCTAGTCAGGCAGCAAATTGAAGGTATTATAATAGGTAGGGAAGATCTTAAGATGGATTTATACGCGGATGATATTCTTATTTATACCAGGAACACTCAGACTAATATACCAAGGTTGTTATCAATTATTGATCAATTCGGCTCATTCTCAGGATACAAAGTAAATATCTCTAAATCTGAATTATTATGGATTAAACAGACCAAACAATCCTGGATAAATACAACTTTTAAGACTATTACTAATTCTTTCAAGTATCTAGGTATCTCAATTTCATCTAATCTAGATGATTGACATGGTGTTAATATCCTCCCAATACTGAATAAAAAATATAGAAATGATTAAATATTGGCAAAATCTTCCTCTTTCAGTGTGAGGCCGTATAGCACTATATAAAATGATTTTTCTCCCAAAAATACTATATGTATGTCAAAATACTCCACTGATACTGAAAGGGAATGATATTAGGATATTCAATGTAGCCTTGAAAAAATTTATTCGGCAGGATAAAAAAACCCAGAATATCATTGGCAAAATTGTCCTTACCCAAAAAATTTGGAGGTTGCGCTTTGCCTGATATTCAGCTATATAATTATGCATTTATGGCACGAATAGTAACTGACTGGATATTTTCAAGGGATTATGTAACGAATAACGAATTGGAGAATAATATAATTTTTCCATTTCTTCCCACAGCAATAATACATATTGATAAGGAAATTCCAGTTGAAATAAAAAAAACTCAGGTCTATAGCCAATCCAATACAGGCATGGAGGAAGATCTGTAAATTTCTAGAATTGGATGGCGGGGTCTCCAAATATCTACCGCTGATAGGGTATACTCAATTTCAGGCAGGGGTACAATCACCGTTATTTCAAAGATGGCATAACTTAGGTCTAGACAAGGTTAGCCATCTAATAAATAAAGAGGGAAGCTACATTAAAACCTTTGCCTCCCTTAGAAGGGAATTTGATCTGCTTCAGAAAGATTTCTATGCCTATCTACAGGCTAGACACTATGCTGGTAAGCTAATAAATGCTTACGGATATAATTGGACATGGGGTGAACTAGAGAACTGGCTGATTTTAGTGAGAAACGGGCACATGTCCATATCCAATTGTTATCAACTTCTTATCTCCCGTAAAGGTCCCATGAATGTGAGAAAAATCTTGTCTAAATGTACAACAGTTATAGCATCAGGCCTGATAGAAGATAGTTATATACAATCATCTATTTTGGAAGTTACACGCACTACTCTCTCTACTACATGGAGATAATCCTACACTAAATTGCTCTATATGACATACTATACGCCTGAAAAGGGGCTCAAGTGTGGAAACTCTCATTTTAATAAATGCCCAAAATGCTCACTGACATCCGCCAATCTCAAACACATGATATGGGAATGCCCAAAAATCAGATATCTTTGGTCCAAATTAGAGTTTTGGTTAAGTAAAGCACTGAGGATCTCCTCTCTGTCTCTTTCATTGAAGCAGGTAATAGTTCTAGGGATAGAGGGAAAAAATCCATCCCGCGAGGGGAAAATTATCAACATGGCCATTTTAGCTACCAGATATCTAATTTTTTTAAAAAATGGAAAGAAACTTCCATCCCCAGTATCCCGGAAATCAAGAATTGCATGAAAAAACAATGTATACTGGAGCAGCTAGATACAAAAATACATGAGGTTCGAGACATAGACAATTTTTTTCTAAAGTGGTCATTATTTATTAAAACGTTCCCAATCAATGAAATTGATTATTTAATATATCCATTTAGACATTCAGAATTAGTCTTATTAGGAGCATGGTAATTTATTATTTTCCTACATAAAATTCACTAGTACGAGGTCAATGTCCTTATTTCCCTTTTTCACTTCTCTATTTATTACTCACTCTCTTTTAGTTTTCCCCCTTCCCCCCTTCTTTTTTTTTTTTTTCTTTTTTCTTCTTCTCCCCTCTCCTTTCTCCTTCTTTTATGTTTTGCCTTGTTTTCTTCCATTTTCTTCCATTTTTGTTTGTTTTGGGTTGTCCAGATCCATTTCGGTCTGGTCGTTTTGTTTTGGGACGGTTGTGTTTATTCTGTTTTGGCCTTGCTAGCCCGGTGCGAGTTATGCTCTAGGCCATCCCGACTGTCCAAGTAAATAGAAAAACTGCAAAAGTTTAATAATAAATCTGATGGTATTCTATTTCTTTTTTCTTCTCTTTAATTTACTTGAATTATAATTCAAAAGGAAAGAAGAAAATTCTTTTGTATACTTTGTGAGTTGTAAAGAAAATGTGATCATGTTCTGTATTAACCAATTACCCTGTTGGACATTAAATAAAGATATTAAAAAAAAAAATTGCATGCTCTATCTGAATCATGAAAGAAAAAAATTGTGTTCAGTGCATAGATTACTTATTATCAGTTATCTCTCATTAAACTTTTCAGTTCTAGACCTTGTATGTAAACTGTTAAAGTTATGCCTGCCAAAGATACTTCTATACCTTAAAATGCTGTATCATAAACTGCATCATTGGATGGGTTTTTATATTTGTAAAGTTATCTCTGAGTGAGATTCAAAACGTTTCTACACAGTTAGTAGTAAGTGAGTCTCAGAATGAGTCTGTGTAGATTTATCAGTGTGTGAAGCTCAGAAGGTGTCTGTGGAGAATTAGCAGTGAGTGAAGCTCAGAAGGAGTCTGTGCAGAGTTTGCAGTGAATGAAGCTCATAAGGAGTCTGTGAAGAGTTAGCAGCGAGTGAAGCTCAGAATGAGTCTGTGTAGATTTATCAGTATGTGAAGCTCAGAAGGTGCCTGTGTAGAGTTAGCAGTGAGTGAAGCTCAGAAGGAGTCTGTGCAGAGTTAGCAGTGAGTGAAGCTCAGAATGAGTCTGTGCAGATTTATCACTGTGTGAAGCTCAGAAGGTGCCTGTGTAGAGTTAGCAGTGAGTGAAGCTCAGAAGGAGTCTGTGCAGAGTTAGAAGTGAGTGAAGCTCAGAAGGAGTCTGTGCAGAGTTAGCAGTGAGTGAAGCTCAGAAGGAGTCTGTGCAGAGTTAGCAGTGAGTGAAGCTCAGAAGGAGTCTGTGCAGAGTTAGCAGTGAGTGAAGCTCAGAAGGAGTCTGTGCAGAGTTAGCAGTGAGTGAAGCTTATAAGGAGTCTGTGCAGAGTTAGCAGTGAGTGAAGCTCAGAAGGAGTCTGTGCAGAGTTAGCAGTGAGTGAAGCTCAGGAGGAGTCTGTGCAGAGTTAGCAGTGAGTGAATCTCAGAAGGAGTCTGTGCAGAGTTAGCAGTAAGTGAAGCTCTGAAGGAGTCTGTGCAGAGTTAGCAGTGAGTGAAGCTCAGAAGGAGTCTGTGCAGAGTTAGCAGTAAGTGAAGCTCAGAAGGAGTCTGTGCAGAGTTAGCAGTGAGTGAAGCTCAGAAGGAGTCTGTGCAGAGTAAGCAGTGAGTGAAGCACAGAAGGAGTCTGTGCAGAGTTAGCAGTGAGTGAAGCTCAGTAGGAGTCTGTGCAGAGTTAGTGAGTGAAGCTCAGAAGGAGTCTGTGCAGAGTTAGCAGTGAGTGAAGCTCAGAATGATTCTGTGCAGATTTATCACTGTATGAAGCTCAGAAGGTGCCTGTGTAGAGTTAGCAGTGAGTGAAGCTCAGAAGGAGTCTGTGCAGAGTTAGCAGTGAGTGAAGCTCAGAAGGAGTCTGTGCAGAGTTAGCAGTGAGTGAAGCTCAGAAGGAGTCTGTGCAGAGTTAGCAGTGAGTGAAGCTTATAAGGAGTCTGTGCAGAGTTAGCAGTGAGTGAAGCTCAGAAGGAGTCTGTGCAGAGTTAGCAGTGAGTGAAGCTCAGAAGGAGTCTGTGCAGAGTTAGCAGTGAGTGAAGCTTATAAGGAGTCTGTGCAGAGTTAGCAGTGAGTGAAGCTTATAAGGAGTCTGTGCAGAGTTAGCAGTGAGTGAAGCTCAGAAGGAGTCTGTGCAGAGTTAGCAGTGAGTGAAGCTCAGAAGGAGTCTGTGCAGAGTTAGCAGTGAGTGAAGCTCTGAAGGAGTCTGTGCAGAGTTAGCAGTGAGTGAAGCTCTGAAGGAGTCTGTGCAGAGTTAGCAGTGAGTGAAGCTCAGAAGGAGTCTGTGCAGAGTTAGCAGTGAGTGAAGCTCAGGAGTCTGTGCAGAGTTAGCAGTGAGTGAAGCACAGAAGGAGTTTGTGCAGAGCTAGCAGTGAGTGAAGCACAGAAGGAGTCTGTGCAGAGTTAGCAGTGAGTGAAGCTCAGAAGGAGCCTTGTGGTTTTAATTCAGAATTTGACATCATTAATCACTGGAAATAACACACAATAGTGATGGTGTAGATAGTTTCCCATTTCTATGTATTTAACATCTACAAAAGACGAATCGGTCTTGAGTTATCATTTATATTTATATTTTTACTCATATGTTCCTATTTGTTTGGTATGGGCATAAGCAATCAAGTTTGCTATAAATGTTTAAATAGAAAGGGTATGGACATACAATTATATTATTTTATGTAAATGTATATATGACATTGAAGTTAAAATGGCAGCCATTTATACAATATGACCGTATAGTTCCCATATCTTTATTTCTCCACATTGTCTTTACACACTCTGGAATAATATGTTGAGTTAACCATCTGTTCTTGTATTTATGTTGTGTCTGAATAATATTTGCTAAATATAGGCTAACTGCATATACCAAATTTGACCTATGATTGTATGAATACTATAACCTGTGGATCGTAGTAGTACGTTAGAGTTAGTATTATTACCGTGTTTTCTATTGTCTGTAATGTGCAACATTTGAAATTTAACGTTTAACATGTCTTTACTCCTCTACTTAGCACTGAATTTGTGTGGTAATATGCTTGTTTTGGTTTAATAGGGGTGTGTACTCACACTTGCCAATAGCCTGCTAGAGGTTTCTTTTTAAATGGCACTCACCTGTGCCTTTTTAGGTCTATAAATACGGCTAACGCTGAAACGCGTAAAAACGTTTTTTTGCTCTGTGTCTCTTGTGCAATATTTTAACAATGGATTAAATAAAGCTGAATATTTTTTTATTAGATACGGGATTACTTTTGTTTGTTTTTTCTCATTTTAAATTTAAAAGGAGTCTGTGCAGAGTTAGCAGTGAGTGAATCTCAGAAGGCGTCTGTGCAGAGTTAGCAGTGAGTGAAGCTCAGAAGGCGTCTGTGCAGAGTTAGCAGTGAGTGAAGCTCAGAAGGAGTCTGTGCAGAGTTAGCAGTGAGTGAAGCTCAGAAGGAGTCTGTGCAGAGTTAGCAGTGAGTGAAGCTCAGAAGGAGTCTGTGCAGAGTTAGCAGTGAGAGAAGCTCAGAAGGCGTCTGTGCAGATCTAATAGTGACAAAGGCTCAGAAGCTGAGGAGTTTGCAGTTAGTAGTGACAGAAGCTCAGAAGGAGTCTGCAGTTAGTAGTGACAGAAGATGAGAAGAGGTCTGCAGTTAGTAGTGACAGAGGCTCTAAAGGAGTCTGGAGTTAGTAGTGACAGAAGATGAGAAGCAGTTAGTAGTGACAGAGGCTCAGAAGGAGTCTGCAGTTAGTAGTGACAGAGGCTCAGAAGGAGTCTGCAGTTAGTAGTGACAGAGGGGCCCATTTATCAAGCTTCATATGGAGCTTGAAGGGCCGTGTTTTTGGTGAGCCTTCAGACTCGCCAGAAACACCAGTTATGAAGCAGCGGTCTAAGACCGCTGCTCCATAACCTGTCCGCCTGCTCTGAGGCGGCGGACAGATATCGCAAGAAATCAACCCGGTCCAATACGATCAGGTTGATTGACACCCCCTGCTAGCAGGGCCGCGAATCTGCAGGGGGCCGCGTTGCACCAGCAGTTCACAAGAGCGGTTGGTGCAATGCTGAATGTGGAGATGAAATGTAAATATAAGTTTTATCCTGTTCAATCAAACCACTTGAGTTCTTTCATAAGCGTGTTTTGGAGGACTTAAATAGTCTAGCTAGTTTTACCAGTACAGCCCATTCTAATTTGACTTGAAGAGAAAGGGAGGCAATTGTTTCATTACAAGGGAACCAGTCGATAGTCATTAAACAATCTGACAAGGGCGGCAGTATTGTTGTAATGGACAGACACACATACATTATGGAAGCCCATCGACAATTAAACTATCCAAATTTGTACACAATGTTACGCAGTAATCCCACTGTACATTTTCAAAAGGGCTTGAAATCATTGTTGGATGATGGTCTTTATATGGGAGTTATTGATCAGGATACATTTGATTACATATTTGTTAAAGAACTGGTAATGCCCCTTTTTCATCACTTGCCAAAGGTCCACAAGGGGTTGGAAGATATCAAGGGATGTCCCATTGTTGCCGGCATTGGCTCTCTTTACGAACATCTTTCTGAGTGGGTTGATGGTATTCTCCAGCCATTGGTTACGTCCCTTCCCAGTTATCTTAAAGATACGTCTCACATGCTGACCCTTGTGGATAATTTGAGAGTTGATGAACCAGCAATGAGTTGGTTAACAGTAGATGTTATTGCATTGTATACTTCTATCCCGCATGACAGGGGTATTACTGCAATTTACTTATTTTTGGACCTTATGACTGATTATGCCAATGAGAGTAAAGATTTCATCTTACGATCTATACAGTTCTTTTTGGAACATAATTATTTTTTCTTTGGTGATGTTTGCTATCTCCAGAAAAGGGGTACAGCAATGGGGGCCCCATCGTATGCCAACCTGTTCATGGGTTGGCTTGAATATACCCATTTTCGAGATAGCAGTCCTTTTTCACTTGATATCATTTTTTATAAGAGGTTTATAGATGATCTCATCTTCATCGGCACATTCAGTTGAAAGGAGGCCTGCTGTTTTATAGAGTATTTGGATACTTGCGTACCTGAAATAAAATTCAACCATGAATGGCAAAAGATTGAAATAAACGTTTTGGATATTAAACTAAAGTTTAATTTTCCTAATAATCGAGTTGAAAGCAGTCTCTATTGAAAATCCATTTCTGCTAACTCGTTACTGCATGCTACGAGTGCACACCCTAAACATGTATTCCGTGGGATTGCAAAGGGTCAATTTTTGAGAAATAGACTTATTAATTCTAATGATGTGACTTTTGAATCAGAGTTAGAGGACTTGGCTGGTAGACTTAAACAAAGAGGCTACTCAGATGGAGTAATTAAATATGCTTATGAGGAATCAAAAACACATACACGCACTACTCTCTTAAGAGAATCAAGAAAGGAACAAGTTAAGAATGAGGACAAGACTAGAAAACCTATGTTTGTTACTAAGTATTTTTCCCAGTATTATCAGGTCTGTAACATCTTAAAGACATTTTTACCAATTTTATATGGGGATGACCTCCTTAAAGATACTATTAGGGATGGTTTTAAGGTTGTTTATTCTCGAAACCTCACTTTAGGCAATTTAGTATCCCCCAGTCAGTTGAAGTATCCGCCAAGTAACAGCTCTTGGCTTACCCATAATGGTACCTTTAAATGTGGTAAAAACTATAACGCTTGTGATCATATTAAGGTTGGTCCTAATTTCACATCATGCTCCACTGGACAAATTTTGATACTAAAGGGTGTATCAACTGCTCTTCCACATACGTGATATACCTCATTGAGTGTTCATTACATTCCAAACAATATATTGGAATGACTACTCGTGATGTGCGTACAAGGATACGCGAACATCTGGGCTATATCTCGAATGTGATTAGATGCTCTGAACATTTCTTAGATGTTTACAAAGGACAAGTGTCTACATTCCGTTGGAATGCAATAGAACAGATCAGACACCCCCCGAGGGGAGGAGACAGATGCCCTATCCTGACTAGACAGGAGATATATTGGATAAATAAATTAAATACTTTAACACCGTTCGGCTTTAATTCTGCAAATGATATTATCAATTGTTGGGAATGAAAATATTTATATATCGTAGTCTGTATTATTCTATCTTTTTACCATTTATTTATTTGAAGTCATGTTATTGCATTAAATGAATAAATAATTGGTTAATGTTGAAGCATTTATAATAAACCAATTAGTAATTAATTAGCTGCTTAACTTACCTTCATACTATAGAAGATTTAATTTTCAATGAGACATATGTGATCTATTCATGTTTTGTATATTATGAAAAGCTAGTTATTCTATAGGGCATAATGTTTAGCAATTTTTATTCTATCTAAATATGCATTTATTTTAGGATCTAATTCAATATTGAATAATACCATAGAAATGTGTTAATTTTTAACTAGATATTTTTGCACATTTTTGATTGTCCTTATGTTTAAATGTTTTATTTATTGTATAACATTGTATCCATATTCCAATTTGGTCAAACTGTTGACATTTTTGACTGACTATTTGTTTACATACATGTGAAATTTGTTTGTTCAATGGCCATTAACATGTTAAATATGTGTTTTTAACTAAGCTATCATAAGGGGTTTAGCCCTTTAAGTATTGTATTGTAACTTGAGACACATATGGTCTATGATTACGGCGAAGTACCATCGAAACGCGAAAGACTGTGCTCTTACATTTGATGGGCAAAGAATGACGGGATAGCGCTAAACAGCTGAAGAGATCTAAAATTATCTAAGGGTATGCAACAATGTGTCTATGAAACAACGTGAAGGCATGTCAGCTAAAATGCTCTAAAGTGTATAGAATTAATAATCTAAGGTGGAAAAAATAAATGAATGTTTATAAGTAGCTAAATATGTACATGTATAGTGTATCAAATATGATATGCACAATAAAATAGAAAAAAATAAATATAACAAGTGAATACAATGTTCCGTAACAGTCTAGTTATAATTAATAACTGTGATACAAAGAGAGAAGCAGATGTATCAATAAAATTGTATTTAATATGACATTATAGAATTAGTTAAAAGAGGATCCCGTCATCAAACAATATACACATAATAGTAAATATATGAGATAATAACAGTGGTGATATTACATATGTAACCAATAAAAAATGCAGCTAAATGTGGCTGATATAGATAGACGTTAATAGCGGGTTTAAAATTGGATCACTAATAACATAAGGTACCTGATACAAATAAAATACCTTTGGACACAGTGTATTTCAAAATAGCTTGATGTACCTCTCCTACTACCAGATTAAACCAGACCTTACCAGTTAAATAATCTAAAACTATACAAATATGTCAGATGTTAAACAACACAATGTACAGGGTGACTAGAATAGAGTACAATACTCCCCTCTCAAATGACCGCTGCTCTCTAACAGTCTCTCCCAACCGGACTGTGAGTAGAAAATGAATCGAATATATAGAGGCGCTGATCTTGAATCTCGTGTATATGGACGTACACACTGAAGAAAGAAAAACTTGGCTTGTGATTTGCAGAAGTTAACAACAAATTAATGTGCAGTATACTCACTCCGAAAAATTCAGAGTTCAGCTTCTTCGAAAGGTTTTTCTGTCTCAACTTTCCCAATTTCCACACTGTGTTTGTGTCTGTGGATAATGAAAATTGCACTGCAGGTAATTGAATCTTTTGCTTGATAAAAAGTGCAATATACTCACTCCGATAAATTTCGGAATCCGGCTCCTCAGAACGTATTGTGTAGTTTGAAATTACTTCCAAAAAGGCAGCAAAAATACTTGTTGTGGTAAAAAACAAATATTTATTAAAACATAATAAAATGCTCTTATTTATCTTGGCTCTACGCGTTTCAACGACAGTGTCGTCTTTTTCAAGAGCAGTAAAAACAATTGGAAGTGCTGCCTTTGGAGTGTTAACAGGTGTATTTATACAGGTAATCATTGTTCCTGTTCCGGTGGTAAACACCGGAATAGGACTCACAAATAAAACATTTTAATTTTGTATTTATTCCAATCCAATTGTGTTTTGAGAATGATATTTATTTATTTTGTATTTAAGCTTTTGGCGCTTAAACTCTCAATAATTTTTCAAATTGGATTGGTATAAATGAAAAAAAGCCTTTTGGCCAATCAGAGGGGAGAAAATTAAAGTTCCCTTTCAAGTCCTGGTTTTAAGCAGTTTCTTTTCAGGTCCGCCAGATGATGCGTGGTCATATGTTCTCATCAATCAAGTAGAGAGCGTTGTTTTCAATGCTTCGTATGTAAAGGCCTAAGCTCCGGTTTGTCCAATGAGTTCCGTGTCACATGTCTCGGATTGACCAATCTCTCTGTGCGCGACATTTTACTATGTTCCATTGATAGCCAGTGTTTTGGATTTTCTAGGGAGTATGTAATGAAAAGTGCAAGTCACTTTGAATCATATATATTACAGACATAGACAACTTCGTGACAATATTTCACAAAAATCTTGGGTTACAACCTTTTCAATTTCTTTTGAATATTAATTAGTGCAACATGCACTCGAATATCGATGTTGCCATCAAATGTATAAACTTTGCCATCAAATATGAATTTTAAATATAAATTTCGCCATCAAGTATAAATTTTGCCATCAAATATAAATTTTGCCATCAAATATAAATTTATCTTCACATATAATTTCTGAACAGAATCACAGTAATATTGTGTATGTAATTGGGATAAATATTAGACTATTTGAAATATAATGAAACCTAAACAGAATAAAATAATTTATTAAATATATTAAATATAAAATAAAATAAAATAAAATGAAAATAAAATAAATTATATGAACGCTGCCACTCTAATATCTTTATTTAAACCATAATGTCCATATGTTTTTAATGTGTGTATCCACCATAATTCTCTTCTATTGAGTTCTTTTTCTATCTCTCCCCCTCTCCAGTGTAATGAAACCTTCTCTATACCTATCCATGATAGATGTTTTTTATCGTATAGAGGACAATTATTATAGTGTAAAGGGACACCATGATCTTCTTTTTCTTTTTCAATTTTATTAAGGTGTTCTAATATACGAGTTTTAGCAAATCTTGAAGTTTGTCCTAAATATTGAATCTGACAATTACACTGAAGTAAATATATTATATTTTTGGTTTTGCAAGTGATGAAATCTTTTATTGTGTATGATTTATTTGTTACTGAAGAAGTGAATGTCTTATGTGTCTTTTTAGTATAATTGCATGCTTTACAATGTCCACATGTATAAAATCCTGTTAAATTGGCAATTTGGATAGGTTTAGGTGGCTTCATCCCCTTGATAAGGGAAGGTGCCAATTTTTGTTTGAAGTTTGTTCCCTTCCTGAAAGTTATCAAAGGTTTGTTTGGAATGATATTATTTCAGTATTCATCATTTTTTAGAACATTCCAATGTTGATTTATAATATGTTTGATCTGTTTGTGTCCACTATTGTATGTGGTAATGAATCTTGGAAAATTTGGATTATTGGTACTTTTTTTGTCAGTGTTCAGTATTAAAGAATCTCGATTCCTGTTTCCCACTTCAACTCTATCTTGTTCTAATGTGTTGCTGTCATAGCCTTTTTGCTCAAATCTTTCTTTAATTATCTTAGATTGGGTATTGAAATCATCTGTGGTATCACAATTTCTTCGTATACGGAGAAATTGTCCTTTAGGGATTGCTTTTAGCCAGGTTGGATGGTGTTCACTGTCTCTCCTTATATAAGTGTTCATGTCACAGCTTTTGAAAAAGGTCCTAGTGTGTATATTTCCTGCTTCAACAAAAATTGTTAAGTCTAGAAAATTAATGTGAGTTTTATTGAATTCAGGTGTTAGTATTATACCCATATTATTTTCATTCAGATAAGAGACAAAGTTATTTGATGCAGTCTCGTCCTTGTTCCAAATACATAGAACATCATCTATGTAGCGCCGCCAGGACACCAGGCCCACCCCAGCCACGCCACATGACCATACATAAGTGTGTTCAAAGTGGTCCATGTAAATATTGGCGTAGCTTGGGGCGAATCTGGTGCCCATGGCGGTGCCACATATCTGAAGATACTGTTTATTATCGAACCAAAAGAAATTATGTTTCAAAATGAACTCTATTGATATTAAAATAAATTCTAGTAATTCTATAGATAAATTTTCATCTTGTTCAAGTTTCCATTTTATGGCTGCTATACCTTTTTTGTGATCAATGATGGAGTATAAAGATGTTACATCCATTGTTAGCCATGAATATTCTGATTCCCATTTCGTGTCTTTGAGTATATTTAATACCTGTTTAGTGTCTTTAAGGTATGATCTTGCTGTTTGAGCATAGGGCTGTAACAGATGATCTATAAAGGCAGATAAATTACATGTAAGGGAATCTATCCCACTGATTATGGGCCTCCCTGGAGGTCTAAGTGGATCCTTGTGTAATTTGGGGATGAAGTAAAAAATAGGGGTCTTGGATTCTACTTTATTTAAAAACATAAATTCATCTTGAGAAATAATATTTCTAGCTAAAGCTTGTGATAGGATCTTATTTAATTCTGAAGTGAATGTTCTTTTTGGGTTATTTTTCAAAATTTGATAAGTTTTTGTGTCTGATAAGATTCTATTTGCTTCCTCCATATAGTAGCTACGGTCCATTATTACTATACTTCCCCCCTTATCCGCTTCCTTGATGATAATGTCTTCCCTTTTATTTAAATTTTTGTAAATCTCATTTTCTTGTTTGTTTAAATTGAAATACTTAGGTTTTGCCTCAATTTTTTCTATGTCTTTTAGGATTAATTTGCCAAATACTTCTATGTTTGGGCCCTTACAGTGGCTGGGATAGAAAGTGGAGGGGTTTTTAAAGTAAGTTCTTGGTTCCCTATTTGCTTGAGAATTTTCTTGGATTTTTCCTAATGTATCTTTCCTGGCAAAAAATCTTTTAACTGTCAAATTCCTGATAAATTTCTGTGCATCAATGAATAATTGAAATGTATTAACACTCTGAGTGGGTATAAATTTTAAGCCTTTAGATAGAATGTTTTTTTCTTGTTCAGTTATCGTTTGTGATGAAATATTGTGAATGCCTAGTCTCTCTGGCTCCTTCTTCTGTGTTTTACCCCTTCTACCTCTTGTTCCTCTGAAAGATCTGGTGTCCTGTCTCTTTTCCTTTGATTTGTTCTGTCTGTGCGAAGTGGAGAATATCTGTTGGGGTGTATCCAGCCTTGATTGGTCGGTGTGTGGTTTGTTCCTATTTTGTGTCTCTCTTTGTATGTGTTCTGTTGAAAAGGGTGATGTGAGTCTTGTTCATGTCTTGCTTTATTTGTAACTTGTTGATCTTCTCTTTTGTCTCTTTTATCTTTTGGTGAATGTGAATTTTTATAGTGATTAGAGTGATTGGAGTAATGATTATATTCTATTCTATGTTGGTTCGATCCCCTATATTCATTGTGGTTATATTGATTTTCATTTCTTTGGTGAAAAATTTCCCTATTTTGTTGGTGTCTATTGTGCTCATAAGTGTTATTATATCTTATATCGTGATCTCTATAGTTGTTAAATTGATTCCTATTATTAGAGTAGTTATTATTCGAATGATCCCTATTAGATCTCGAATGATTATCTTTTAAATTGTATTGATTTCTATGTGAACTGTGTGTTGTATTATAATTATAATTATAATTATTTCGTGATGCAATTCTGCCTCTGAAATGGTCTTTTTGTGAATTATCCCTTTTATTCTGTGAATTTACTTGAGGTTGTGTATATGGAGTGCCATTTTTAAAATCTTCACTATCTCTGAGGTATTTATTATATTTAGAGTCTCCAATTTGTTCATCTAGCTCTTTGGCTTGTGTTTTAATTTGCTCAAATTTGTCATTACATGTTTTGCTTGAAAGAAATGGTATAAGTTCAGTTTCTAAGGAGAAAATTTCTTTTTCAATATTTTTTAGAACTATGTCTTGATGTTCATATAATAAACTTACTAGATTAGTTGAACATTTGTGGAGAGCTGCATTCCACTTCACCATAAATTCTTTGTCATCTGTGCCAAAAGCCGGCACCTTAGTTACCCTTAGACCCCTAGGAACTATTTCTTCATTTAGATATCTACTTAAAAAAGTTATTTCCCACCATTTTTTGGTCTCTTTAGTATATAATTTCTTAAGTTTGTTTATTATAAATTCCCAATTACTTTTATCTTCATCTAAATGTTTAAATGTATTGTCGTATTTGTTTTGTCTTGCAGCTCTCCAATCGGAGAGGGTATTCTTAGTCATATTAGGAGAAGAATGCAAAAATAATCTAAAACTATACAAATATGTCAGATGTTAAACAACACAATGTACAGGGTGTTGTTTAACATCTGACATATTTGTATAGTTTTAGATTATTTTTGCATTCTTCTCCTAATATGACTAAGAATACCCTCTCCGATTGGAGAGCTGCAAGACAAAACAAATACGACAATACATTTAAACATTTAGATGAAGATAAAAGTAATTGGGAATTTATAATAAACAAACTGAAGAAATTATATACTAAAGAGACCAAAAAATGGTGGGAAATAACTTTTTTAAGTAGATATCTAAATGAAGAAATAGTTCCTAGGGGTCTAAGGGTAACTAAGGTGCCGGCTTTTGGCACAGATGACAAAGAATTTATGGTAAAGTGGAATGCAGCTCTCCACAAATGTTCAACTAATCTAGTAAGTTTATTATATGAACATCAAGACATAGTTCTAAAAAATATTGAAAAAGAAATTTTCTCCTTAGAAACTGAACTTATACCATTTCTTTCAAGCAAAACATGTAATGACAAATTTGAGCAAATTAAAACACAAGCCAAAGAGCTAGATGAACAAATTGGAGACTCTAAATATAATAAATACCTCAGAGATAGTGAAGATTTTAAAAATGGCACTCCATATACACAACCTCAAGTAAATTCACAGAATAAAAGGGATAATTCACAAAAAGACCATTTCAGAGGCAGAATTGCATCACGAAATAATTATAATTATAATTATAATACAACACACAGTTCACATAGAAATCAATACAATTTAAAAGATAATCATTCGAGATCTAATAGGGATCATTCGAATAATAACTACTCTAATAATAGGAATCAATTTAACAACTATAGAGATCACGATATAAGATATAATAACACTTATGAGCACAATAGACACCAACAAAATAGGGAAATTTTTCACCAAAGAAATGAAAATCAATATAACCACAATGAATATAGGGGATCGAACCAACATAGAATAGAATATAATCATTACTCCAATCACTCTAATCACTATAAAAATTCACATTCACCAAAAGATAAAAGAGACAAAAGAGAAGATCAACAAGTTACAAATAAAGCAAGACATGAACAAGACTCACATCACCCTTTTCAACAGAACACATACAAAGAGAGACACAAAATAGGAACAAACCACACACCGACCAATCAAGGCTGGATACACCCCAACAGATATTCTCCACTTCGCACAGACAGAACAAATCAAAGGAAAAGAGACAGGACACCAGATCTTTCAGAGGAACAAGAGGTAGAAGGGGTAAAACACAGAAGAAGGAGCCAGAGAGACTAGGCATTCACAATATTTCATCACAAACGATAACTGAACAAGAAAAAAACATTCTATCTAAAGGCTTAAAATTTATACCCACTCAGAGTGTTAATACATTTCAATTATTCATTGATGCACAGAAATTTATCAGGAATTTGACAGTTAAAAGATTTTTTGCCAGGAAAGATACATTAGGTAAAATCCAAGAAAATTCTCAAGCAAATAGGGAACCAAGAACTTACTTTAAAAACCCCTCCACTTTCTATCCCAGCCACTGTAAGGGCCCAAACATAGAAGTATTTGGCAAATTAATCCTAAAAGACATAGAAAAAATTGAGGCAAAACCTAAGTATTTCAATTTAAACAAACAAGAAAATGAGATTTACAAAAATTTAAATAAAAGGGAAGACATTATCATCAAGGAAGCGGATAAGGGGGGAAGTATAGTAATAATGGACCGTAGCTACTATATGGAGGAAGCAAATAGAATCTTATCAGACACAAAAACTTATCAAATTTTGAAAAATAACCCAAAAAGAACATTCACTTCAGAATTAAATAAGATCCTATCACAAGCTTTAGCTAGAAATATTATTTCTCAAGATGAATTTATGTTTTTAAATAAAGTAGAATCCAAGACCCCTATTTTTTACTTCATCCCCAAATTACACAAGGATCCACTTAGACCTCCAGGGAGGCCCATAATCAGTGGGATAGATTCCCTTACATGTAATTTATCTGCCTTTATAGATCATCTGTTACAGCCCTATGCTCAAACAGCAAGATCATACCTTAAAGACACTAAACAGGTATTAAATATACTCAAAGACACGAAATGGGAATCAGAATATTCATGGCTAACAATGGATGTAACATCTTTATACTCCATCATTGATCACAAAAAAGGTATAGCAGCCATAAAATGGAAACTTGAACAAGATGAAAATTTATCTATAGAATTACTAGAATTTATTTTAATATCAATAGAGTTCATTTTGAAACATAATTTCTTTTGGTTCGATAATAAACAGTATCTTCAGATATGTGGCACCGCCATGGGCACCAGATTCGCCCCAAGCTACGCCAATATTTACATGGACCACTTTGAACACACTTATGTATGGTCATGTGGCGTGGCTGGGGTGGGCCTGGTGTCCTGGCGGCGCTACATAGATGATGTTCTATGTATTTGGAACAAGGACGAGACTGCATCAAATAACTTTGTCTCTTATCTGAATGAAAATAATATGGGTATAATACTAACACCTGAATTCAATAAAACTCACATTAATTTTCTAGACTTAACAATTTTTGTTGAAGCAGGAAATATACACACTAGGACCTTTTTCAAAAGCTGTGACATGAACACTTATATAAGGAGAGACAGTGAACACCATCCAACCTGGCTAAAAGCAATCCCTAAAGGACAATTTCTCCGTATACGAAGAAATTGTGATACCACAGATGATTTCAATACCCAATCTAAGATAATTAAAGAAAGATTTGAGCAAAAAGGCTATGACAGCAACACATTAGAACAAGATAGAGTTGAAGTGGGAAACAGGAATCGAGATTCTTTAATACTGAACACTGACAAAAAAAGTACCAATAATCCAAATTTTCCAAGATTCATTACCACATACAATAGTGGACACAAACAGATCAAACATATTATAAATCAACATTGGAATGTTCTAAAAAATGATGAATACTTAAATAATATCATTCCAAACAAACCTTTGATAACTTTCAGGAAGGGAACAAACTTCAAACAAAAATTGGCACCTTCCCTTATCAAGGGGATGAAGCCACCTAAACCTATCCAAATTGCCAATTTAACAGGATTTTATACATGTGGACATTGTAAAGCATGCAATTATACTAAAAAGACACATAAGACATTCACTTCTTCAGTAACAAATAAATCATACACAATAAAAGATTTCATCACTTGCAAAACCAAAAATATAATATATTTACTTCAGTGTAATTGTCAGATTCAATATTTAGGACAAACTTCAAGATTTGCTAAAACTCGTATATTAGAACACCTTAATAAAATTGAAAAAGAAAAAGAAGATCATGGTGTCCCTTTACACTATAATAATTGTCCTCTATACGATAAAAAACATCTATCATGGATAGGTATAGAGAAGGTTTCATTACACTGGAGAGGGGGAGAGATAGAAAAAGAACTCAATAGAAGAGAATTATGGTGGATACACACATTAAAAACATATGGACATTATGGTTTAAATAAAGATATTAGAGTGGCAGCGTTCATATAATTTATTTTATTTTCATTTTATTTTATTTTATTTTATATTTAATATATTTAATAAATTATTTTATTCTGTTTAGGTTTCATTATATTTCAAATAGTCTAATATTTATCCCAATTACATACACAATATTACTGTGATTCTGTTCAGAAATTATATGTGAAGATAAATTTATATTTGATGGCAAAATTTATATTTGATGGCAAAATTTATACTTGATGGCGAAATTTATATTTAAAATTCATATTTGATGGCAAAGTTTATACATTTGATGGCAACATCGATATTCGAGTGCATGTTGCACTAATTAATATTCAAAAGAAATTGAAAAGGTTGTAACCCAAGATTTTTGTGAAATATTGTCACGAAGTTGTCTATGTCTGTAATATATATGATTCAAAGTGACTTGCACTTTTCATTACATACTCCCTAGAAAATCCAAAACACTGGCTATCAATGGAACATAGTAAAATGTCGCGCACAGAGAGATTGGTCAATCCGAGACATGTGACACGGAACTCATTGGACAAACCGGAGCTTAGGCCTTTACATACGAAGCATTGAAAACAACGCTCTCTACTTGATTGATGAGAACATATGACCACGCATCATCTGGCGGACCTGAAAAGAAACTGCTTAAAACCAGGACTTGAAAGGGAACTTTAATTTTCTCCCCTCTGATTGGCCAAAAGGCTTTTTTTCATTTATACCAATCCAATTTGAAAAATTATTGAGAGTTTAAGCGCCAAAAGCTTAAATACAAAATAAATAAATATCATTCTCAAAACACAATTGGATTGGAATAAATACAAAATTAAAATGTTTTATTTGTGAGTCCTATTCCGGTGTTTACCACCGGAACAGGAACAATGATTACCTGTATAAATACACCTGTTAACACTCCAAAGGCAGCACTTCCAATTGTTTTTACTGCTCTTGAAAAAGACGACACTGTCGTTGAAACGCGTAGAGCCAAGATAAATAAGAGCATTTTATTATGTTTTAATAAATATTTGTTTTTTACCACAACAAGTATTTTTGCTGCCTTTTTGGAAGTAATTTCAAACTACACAATACGTTCTGAGGAGCCGGATTCCGAAATTTATCGGAGTGAGTATATTGCACTTTTTATCAAGCAAAAGATTCAATTACCTGCAGTGCAATTTTCATTATCCACAGACACAAACACAGTGTGGAAATTGGGAAAGTTGAGACAGAAAAACCTTTCGAAGAAGCTGAACTCTGAATTTTTCGGAGTGAGTATACTGCACATTAATTTGTTGTTAACTTCTGCAAATCACAAGCCAAGTTTTTCTTTCTTCAGTGTGTACGTCCATATACACGAGATTCAAGATCAGCGCCTCTATATATTCGATTCATTTTCTTACCAGTTAAATGCCAAAGTCAAAGTGATGAGCAAATCAACGCGTTTCAGCCGCTGGGCCTTTATCAAGATCTTGATAAAGGCCCAGGCAGCTGAAACACGTTGATTTGCTCATCACTTTGACTTTGGCATTTAACTGGTAAGGTCTGGTTTAGTCTTGTAGTAGGACAGGTACATCAAGCTATTTTGAAATACATGAATAGTCTCCATATGTGTAATCCCTGTCCCAGGATCTACTAGCTCACCTGATTGCTTCACATAACAAGCTAGAAAACCCATTTACCAGTTCTTTTCTACTTCGCTCACACCTGTCTTTGACCCTAACACTGGAACCATTTGCTAGTCAGACCGTGCCTAGTTTTGTCGGCGTACAAACTAACTCCCCGGTCCTAGCATTTGAATCATATAATTCACAGCTTCTCAAAAAACTGGGACACAAAAGTTTTCATTTGGAATATCGAGGAACTTTGTCACTTCCACCCCAGATAACTGGAACGTTAATCTCAAGGATACACACGATATTTGGAAGTTTTTTCCGGAACTCTATACTTTTAATTAGGACTGTGTCCAAAGGAATTTTATTTGTATCAGGTACCTTATGTTATTAGTGATCCAATTTTAAACCCACTATTAACGTCTATCTATATCAGCCACTTTTAGCTGCATTTTTTATTGGTTACATATGTAATATCACCACTGTTATTATCTCATATATTTACTATTATGTGTATATTGTTTGATGCCGGCATCCTCTTTTAACTAATTCTATAATGTCATATTAAATACAATTTTATTGATACATCTGCTTCTCTCTTTGTATCACAGTTATTAATTATAACTAGACTGTTACGGAACATTGTATTCACTTGTTATATTTATTTTTTTCTATTTTATTGTGCATATCATATTTGATACACTATACATGTACATATGTAGCTACTTATAATCATTCATTTATTTTTTCCACCTTAGATTATTAATTCTATACACTTTAGAGCATTTGAGCTGACATGCCTTCACGTTGTTTCATAGACACATTGTTGTACACCCTTAGATATTTTTAGATCTCTTCAGCTTTTTAGCGCTATCCCCTCATTCTTTGCCAATCACACATTTTGGGTGAATATTTTGGAGGTTAGTTCACCCTCACGGGATTAGCTAGTAAGAGACAAGAGTGTAGCATCTTTAAATTAAACCCCCTTTTTTCTCTCTTACATTTGATGGTCATGCTGCATGTCCCATGTTTGCAGTGTTGATACGCTACTTTTTACCCATGTAATAAAGATTGATGGTTTTTTAAGAAAAGAAAAAGACTTATTTGCTTCTATTGGAACTTTATTTTTTCAAGTAGTAAATTAAACTCAGAAGGGGTCTGTGCATTAAGTAGTGATTGAAACTCAGAAGGGGTCTGTGCAGTTGGTAGTAAATGAAACTCAGAAGGGGTCTGTGCAGTTAGTAGTGAGTGAAACTCAGGAGGGGTCTGTGCATTTAGTAGTGAGTGAAACTCAGGAGGGGTCTGTGCAGTTAGTAGTAAATGAAACCCAGAATGGGGTCTGTGCAGTTAGTAGTAAATGAAACCCAGAATGGGGTCTGTGCAGTTAGTAGTAAATGAAACTCAGAAGGGGTCTGTGCAGTTAGTAGTAAATGAAACTCAGAAGGGGTCTGTGCAGTTAGTAGTGAGTGAAACTCAGAAGGGGTCTGTGCAGTTAGTAGTGAGTGAAACTCAGAAGGGGTCTGTGCAGTTAGTAGTAAATGAAACTCAGAAGGGATCTGTGCAGTTAGTAGTGAGTGAATCTCAGAAGGGGTCTGTGCAGTTACTAGTAAATGAAACT